>NW_024424230.1:54000779-54088211 GCF_017311325.1 Ursus maritimus | reverse complement strand
GAAATTGCTCTTCAGTGTATTCTCTCTCCTGCTTTTCTCTTCTTTCCTCAGGAATTTTCCCTGACAATTGAGGTAAGTGTTTCCATGGTTTATAATTTGTATTATTTTAGCCCTGATCCCTATTCAAAAACTCCGAGACAGAACCGCTTCGTTCTCACTCAGGGTTAAACTGCAGATTTCCTTCCTCCTTGATACCGGAAATAAGGTTCAAAATATCTGGCCTTGGGATACTGGACCATCCTTTAAAAAATAAAAACTGTCCTAAAATAAAATGCCAGTTTCATATGCCTTGGATACTTCCACTTTGGACTGCAATCCCTTGCTAAAAAAAATTGGCTGACTTTCTTATTTAAATTGGAAAATAAAGATCAAGTAAGGATTTTTATTCACTAATTTTTGCCTTTGGTAATAAAATTTCAGGCAAATTAAGTGACTGCATAAAGGGAATGCATAAGCAACTAAATGTCTGTGTTTCGGGAAAAAATAATTGATACGCAATTAACTAGGTTTCCAACTCACTCTTTCTAAAGACGAAGGGAAACCAATACACTCAACCACAAGCTCTTCCAGTTGCCTCCATCCTAGTCTGGGCAATGCCTCCCGGCCTCCCTGCCCCTGGCGAGGTGGGATGGGAGAAAGCCGTCTTCAAGCATGTCCCCAGAGAGAACCTGCAAAGGGCCCACCTTTTCATCTGCCCTGGGCTTTCTCGGAAGGGATCACCACCCCTCTCCTCATATCCCAGAGATAAAGAGCTTCAACATTCTTATTACAAAAGGATTTGGCTTTTCAAGTTCATTTATTCCCCATCTCAGGCATGCTCTGCAGTGTAATGATGATACAGGAGATTTTCCGGAAAGATTAAGCTTTGTCCTGGAATTTGTACTGTTTCAGAATTTTCATAAAGAGAGCAGTACTCAAAATAGAGGTTTGTTCTTTCCATAAATCGTCTGCTGAAATTTCCTAAGGACACCTTCCTTCTTCTTTCTGAGGAAATCAAAATGGAGCAGGACTAACTTTCAGAAGGACAACAGTTGGGTGGCCTGTCATTTGTCTTCCCTACACAAACACAAAGTCTCTTCAGTTCTCAAAGTCCCAGGATCCTGCTTCTTCCAATCATGTGACCCCCTCATGGTATCTGACAGGGCTTCCTTCTGCCAGGGTCTGCCCGTGCCCAAGGCTGTGAGGAGTAAGGCATACGCATCACGTCTCGCCGATCAAAAACATCCGGCTTGCCCTGGCTACTGTCTTCTCATCCATCCTTATTGCTTAAGATCTATTCTTTTGTTATTATTTTTGGGATGCACCCACTGGTAAGAATGTTTTGAGCATCTTCAATACAAGTATATTTTTTAATAAATTGTAAATATATATTACTCTCAGAATATACTATGCATATATACATATTTTTAAATATTTTTTATTATATTATGTTAGTCACCATACAGTACATCCCTGGTACATCCCTGGTTTTTGATGTAAAGTTCCATGATTCATTAATTGTGTATAACACCCAGTGCATCATGCAATACATGCCCTCCTTACTACCCATCACCAGCCTATCCCATTCCCCCACCCCCTCCCCTCTGAAGCCCTCAGTTCGTTTCTCAGAGTCCATAGTCTCTCATGCTTCATTCCCCCTTCTGATTACCCCCCCTTCTTTATCCCTTTCTTCCCCTACCAATCTTCCTAGTTCTTATGTTCCATAGATGAGAGAAATCATATGATAATTGTCTTTCTCTGCTTGACTTATTTCACTTAGCATTATCTCCTCCAGTGCCGTCCATGTTGCAGCAAATGTTGAGAATTCGTTCTTTCTGATAGCTGAGTAATATTCCATTGTATATAGACTATAAACTCTAACCAGTCATCTGTTGAAGGGCATCTCAGTTCCTTCCACGATGAAGGCTATTGTGGACAATGCTGCTAAATATTTAGTCTACATGGCCCTTCTCTTCACTAATACGTCTGTATCTTTGGGGTAAAACACCCAGTAGTGCAATGGCCGGGCCCAGGTAGTTCACCTTAACTTTTTAAGTAACTCACACCATTTCCAGAGTGGCTGTACCAACTTTCATTCCCACCAACAATGTAGGAGGGATCCCCTTTCTCCACATCCTCTCCAACAATTGTTGTTTCTTGCCTTGTCTATTTGTGCCATTCTAACTGGCGTAAGGTGGTATCTCAGTGTGGTTTTGATTTGAATTTCCTTGATGGCTAATGATTTTGAACATTTTTTCATGTGTCTGTTAGCCATTTGTATGTCTTCATTGGAAAAGTGTCTGTTCATATCTTCTGCCCATTTTTTGATTTGTTTATTTGTTTCTCGTGTATTGAGTTTGAGAAGTTCTTTGTAGATCTTGGATACCAGTCCTTTATCTGTAGTGTCATTTGCAAATATATTCTCCCATTCCGTGGGCTGCCTCTTAGTTTTTCTGACTGTTTCCTTGGCTGTGCAGAAACTTTTTATCTTGATGTAGTCCCACAAGTTCATTTTATCTTTTGTTTCTCTTGCCTTTGGGGATGTGTCATGAAAAAGGTTGCTTTGGCTGATGTCGTAGAGGTTGTTGCCTATGTTCTCCTCTAGGATTTTGATGGATTCCTGTCTCACATCGAGGTCTTTCATCCATTTGGAGTTTATCTTTGTGTATGGTGTGAGCGAGTGGTCAAGTTTCATTCTTTTGCATGTAGCTGTCCAATTTTCCCAGCACCATTTATTGAAGAGACTGTCTTTTTCCCACCGGATGTTTTTTCCTGCTTTATCGAAGATTAGTTGCCCAAAGAGCCGAGGGTCCATTTCTGGGTTCTCTATTCTGTTCCATTGCTCTATGTGTCTGTTTTTGTGCCAGTACCATGCTGTCTTTGTGATCACAGCTTTGTATATATTTTTAAAGATTTTATTCATTCATTTATTTATATTTATTTAGAGAGAGAGCAGGGGTGGGGGAGGGGCAGATGGAGAGAGAGAATCCTGAGCAGCCTCCAAGCTCAGTGCGGACCCCAACATGGGACTCGATCTCACAACCCTGAGATCATGACCTGAGCCAAAACCAAGAGTCAGTTGCTCAACCGACTGAGCCACCCAGGTGCCCCATTATGTATATGTTTAAGTATACATGAAAATTGAACTTAAGAAGTATTAAAGTCACCATAAGTAGAAGTGCTAAGATTTTCTTTTTGTGCTCCCACTGGGATCGGGGCAGCTGACTTTGCAGGCGACTGGATGGTGGATGGTGGAAGGTGATCCCAGAACCTGGACGTGATCGGGGTGGTGGAGGTGGAAGCGGGGAGCTGGTGCGCGCCTGAAGACTGAAAGGAAGCAAAAGTGCTCTAATTGAGCTGGGGTTTTGTGACTTGACTATATCTGGATTCCTTCTGAGTCATTTTTGATAATCCCAACTCCCACCAAACTCAGCAGTGTCATACATCAGAATGACTCATGGCTGAGCTAATAATAAATCTATCAAGTTATGTACACCTCAGAATTGTTCCCACAAAACTGAAAGAAGTTGGGAGAATTTGACAGTACTCAGCTCCATCTGCTAGAAATACACACTTCCCCCGGCTCTTTCAAAGGTATGATGCACAATTAGACTACTTGAACATGGAAGAGTCATTACCGGAAACTGCAAATCACATAAAACAAATTATCCTGATCTCATTGAAGAGGTCTCCTGACCCTGCATAGATAAAGGTGGTGAATTTGCAGGAATTTGGTCATCTGTATTTTAGATAAAACATTTGAAGAGGTCTATTTTGTTTTCATTAACATTATGAAAAAATTCATTAAAACATCAGTTTTTTTTAATGAACAAAAAACAACAGAGCTTTACTAGTAAAATGTTGAGTCTGTCATTGGTTAGAAATAAATAGCTGGGGTGCCTGGGTGGCTCAGTCAGCTGGGCACCTGTCTTCGGCTTGGGTGGTGATGTCGGGGTCCTGCGATGGAGCCCTGGCCATGGGCTCCCTGCTCAGCGGGAAGTCTGTTTCTCCTTCTCCCTCTGCTCCTCCCCCTGCTTATGCTCTCTCTCTCTCTTCCAAATGAATAAATAAAATCTTTTTTTTTAAAAAAGGAAAGTAATATTATGACAAATCTCGATTGTCTTTACTGCCTCTAATATCACTACCTATTTCTCCAAGATGATGGCAGCGAAGTGCTCAGACAGAAGCTTACATCAAAAAAAAAAAAAAAAAAAAGGTGGAGGAAACTACTTGCCGCTTCCAGAACGATCAAAGGGAGAGAGCTGTTTCATTTACCCAGACATTCACATGTTTCCTCATGCATCAGCTTCCTATGAATTCCCAAGCTATACTAGGCTGTCAGGGTGCAGAGCAGAGAGGCAGGTAACCAGCAGTTAGTTCCCTGAGGGAAAACTACCGGAGGGGAGATGCCCCAGCGCCATGATGGTCCAGAGAGTGGGTGGTCCTCCACGCTTGCTGCCTGGATTGAATTCTAAAAAATACAATAAAGGTACGAGAAAAGGTAGTAATAAGCAGTAAACATTTACTGAGCAAGTGCTGTGTGCCTTCTACTCTGCTACACGTTAAAGACTCTAGTTTCATGACAGGACTGTAGTAAGGGACTATATGAGGGAAGGCCTGCGAGTCACACTTCTTGAACTAGCCCAGCTGCAGCACTGACTGGCTGGGGTAAGTTTCGCTCAGTTCTCTGAATGTCAATTTTCCCATGTTAAGTGGGATAATAATAGGCTTTATCTCAGAGGTCAGTGCTATAGTTATGACGAATAAACCAGGTAATCTCGGTAAGCACTCAGCAGTGTGCCTGACACAATAGATGTCCAGCAAATGTTGGCTGTTATGTGAACCCTAATAACCCACACATTGGCTATTATGGGTATTGCTATTGTCTCCTCCCTTGTACAGATCAGGGAAGTAAGGCCTAGAGAGCTCTAGTCACTGGCAATGTCACCGCCATACTGTGGGGCCCAGGCTGCTTGGGGACAGGCCCATAAAGGCACCGGCCCAGGAACGAGAGCAAAAATGTAAAAACATGGTGATTCAGGGAAGAAGGGAGGAGAGGATGCTTCCAAAGGAATGGCTATCATGGTAATTGCAGAAAGAAACTATTATTTCAGAAAAAAAAAAATACTAGCATCATGGAGTATCAAAAAGAAGTAGATTAGAGATACTTTTCATTACATGGATATGAATAGATTATAGAGGTAGACGGCCTACATGAGTAGATAAGAAGCATTATCTTGAAATTTCAGAACGTTAAGTGGATTTTAGCTTTTCCCCCACAAATCAGCTAGAGAGGAAGAGACCGAAGAGGTGTGTCTGTCAGCTGCACAGCCGGGAGAGGCCAGAGTAAAGACGCCAGATGTCAGGATTAAAAAATTAATCCACAGCATAGGCTGACACTTCGTTTTGTTTTTCCCATTGGTTCCATATTTTGTTGCTATTTGGCATTTAATTATAAAGAGTATATGACATTCTACTTTACTTTGTCATATCAAAACATTTTTGGGGCGCCTGGATGGCTCAGGTGGTTAAGCGTCTGCCTTCGGCTCAGGTCATGATCCCAGGGTCCTGGAATCGGCCATTGGCATCGGCCTCCCTGCTCAGTGAGGAGCCTACTTCTCCCTCTCCCTCTGCCCTACCCGCCCCCTTGCTCGTGCTCTCTCTCTCTCTCTCAAATAAATAAATAAAATCTTTTTTAAAAAACTTTTTTTTCTTTTTCAAATTATGAAACACTGGTCCCTAGAAATTCTTCCCTTTTAGTCATAAGGCTCAATGTTCTATACTCATATGCTATGTCCTAAGTTACAGTTCCAACTCCAACACTGATGATGGAGACCAGGAAAAGGACATAATCCAAGGGCACCAAGCAACTAGTAACCCTTTCACACGAGGCCACTATCAGAAACAAGACCAACCACCCATGTCTTTAAGGTTGCTTCTGAAATGAGTACCATCTTCTCTGCTAAAGTCCCATCCCTGTCTCAACTAGATCTTGTGGTATGGAGACACTCCTGCTAACTGTTTCTTTCCCAGTAGTTAATTTCTCAAATGGTAGGGTTGGGGGGAAGTATCTTCATGAACTATTAAGTGTTAGTAGTTTTCTGTTTTGAATGATAGAAATAGCAACAATGAATCATTACTTCCCTTTAAGTATTTACTAACTCACATGTCTGACTAAGACTCAGAGTTGAGAAAACAGGGAGGTTTGACTAACAATGTTGAAATTTGATGTTATTGTGAGGCTTGTGGCTGTTTTTGTCTAATAAAGCAAACTGTAGGCACTATTTTGATTCCATTAATGGTCACTCAAGATAAGGAGCTTTTCCATATGCCTACCGTGCTTTCTTTCCTTACTCTGAAGAAGAGAGGCTTTGAAAACAAATGAGTAGCTTCTAAGGCCCCCAAGGCATAACCACAAATGAATTATAAACAAAGGAAATTCTGCTCACAATTTTTGCCATACAGATGATATAGAATGGGTCTTTCTTGGACCTGTAATTCCAACAGGTCAAATTTTGCTAATACTTTCTGCCAGATTTCAAAGTCACTCAGGAGAAAGTTTGCAATATCATAATAAACATGCACAATTTATTTCTATGAATATCGTAAATAAAATCACTAAACATAATAATTAGTTGAACATAAAGTGCATGCAACCCAACTCTAAGATAAGCCAATGAATAACTTTTCTGTTTTTATTAAGAATATGCTCATATGGATTATTTGGTTTTTTGCTGTTGAACTTCACGAGTTCCTCACATATTTCAGATATTAACCCCTTATCAGATATATGGTTTGTAAATACTTTCTCCCATTCCATAGGTTGCCTTTTCATTTTGTTGACTATTTCTTTTGCTGTGAAGAAACTTTTAATGTGATCTAGTCCCATTTGTTTATTACTTTTTTATTATTATTGCCTGTATTTGGGTATCACATCCAAAAAAAAAAATTCATTGCCAAGACCATTGTCAAAGAGTTTTTCCCTATGTTTTCTTTGAGGAGTTTTATAGTTTCAGGTCTCACATTTAAATTTTTAATCCATATCAAATTAATTTTTGTGAATGGTGTAAGACAGGGGTCCAATTTCATTCTTTTGCATGTGGAGATCCATTTTTTCCAACACCATTACTGAAAAAGTTTTAAATTAAAATGTATTTAAATTTTAAAATGGGCAAAGAAACTGAATAGACAGTTTTCCAAAGAAAACATACAAATGGCCAACTAGATACGTGAAAAGGTACTCGACATTACTAATCATCAAAGACATGCAAATCAAAACCACACCGAAATACTACCAGCCCCTTTAGTGTAGCTATTACCGAGAAAGAGAGAGAGTGTGAGTAGGGTAGCTGGGGCGGGGGGTGAGGGGGAAGAGATAACAAGTGGTGGAGAGGATGTAGAGAAAAGGGAACACTTGCGCACTATTGGGGGAAATGTAAATTGGTGCAACCACTGTGGAAAATAGTGTGGAGTTTCCTCAAAAGATGAAAGCTAGGGGCGCCTGGGTGGCTCAGTCAGTTGAGCAACTGACTCTTGATTTTGGCTCAGGTCATGATTTCAGGGTCCTGGGATCAGCTTTGTGTTGGGGGCTATGCACTCAGCAGGGAGTCTGCTTGAGATTCTCTCCCTCTCCCTCTGCCCAGCCCCACTCTTCCTCTCTCTCTCTAAAATAAATAAATAAATCTTCATTTATTTAAAGATTTTTATTTATTTATTTGACAGGGAAAGAGAGACGACAGAGAAAGAGCACAAGCAGGGAGAGCAGCAGAGGGAGAGGGAGAAGCAGGCTCCCCACTGATCAGGGAACCCAATGTGGGACTCGATCCCAGGACCTTGGGATCATGACCTGAGTCAAAGGCCGACGCTTAACCAACTGAGCCACCCAGGTGCCCCAATAAATAAATCTTTAAAAATAAACTAAATAAAATAAAATAAAATAAAATCTTTTAAAAAAATGAAAACTAGAATTATCATATGATCCAACAATCCTACTTCCGGGTATATAACTAAGGGAAATGAAATTAGTGTCTCAGAGATATCTTCACTCCCATATTCACTGCAGCATTATTCACAGTATGGAAAGGTATGGAAACAAGTGAAGTATCTGTCAGAGGATGAATGGATAAAGAAGACCTATATGCAATGGAATATTACCCAGGCATTAAAACAAAAGGAAATCCTGCCATTTGCAACAACACAGATGAACCTGGAGAACACCAAGGGCTAGATGAAATAAACCAGACAGAGAGAGACAAATATTGGATCACTTATATGCAGAATCTTAAAAAAACAGCAGTCAAACTCACAGAAGTAGAGAGTAGAATGGTGGTTTCCAGGAGTGCAGCATGGAGGAAATAGGACAATATTGGCCAAAGGGTGCAAACTTCCAGTTACAAGATGAACACGTTCTGAGGATCTAATGTATAGCATGGTGACTACAGTTAATAATAGTCTATCATACTTGAAATTTGCTAACAGAGTACATCCTAAGCGCTCTCACCACACACATAGAAAGTGGAAATTACGTGAGGGATGGATATATCAATTAACTTGCTTCTGGTAATCATTTCACATGTATACACATATCAAATTATCACACTGTACACTTTAAACATATATAATTTTATTTGTTAATTATACCTCAATAAAGCTGGGGGTGGGGCAGAGAATGCATTTATATGGTCTTAGGATGTTAAAAAACATAACTGGGGCTCCTGGGTGGCTCAGTTACTCAAGTGCCCAACTCTTGATTTTGGCTCAGGTTATGATTTCGGGGTCGTGAGATCAAGCCCCACGTCAGGCTCCATGCTCAGTGGGAAGTCTGCTTGCAATTCTCTCTCCCTCTGCCTCTACCCCTCCTAACCCCCCACTCAAGTTCTCTCTCTCTCTCTCTCTCTCTCAAACAAATAACTAAATCTTTTTTTTTTAATGTGAAAACTATAAATAAGATCCTCTAAAGTCCTTTTGGCCTGCCTCCAGCTCATGTAACCCTGAACAGAAATAAAGATGTTTGCTGAAAACAACGTACCCAATGTGCTCATGTGATCTTTTTTCCATACTAGCTTCTTGGGGGAGAAAATGGTGGTTAGCATGTAGTGGTCTTCTACTCCACTGTGTTGGGTATCCCTTGAGGCACACATTGAAACCTTTGGGAAAATCACAGGAAGATTTTAGAGAGACTGACCACGACATTGAATGCCGTCACCTACAGAACCGACGTGAACACCTCTCCCGGGGGCAGGCAGTGCTGTTTCTACTCTTTGTTCTGCTTTTCTCCGTCTCTTTTCCTTTGCCATCCAGGCCGGGCTCTGTGCTCACAACAGCGAGGCATTTGCTCAGGGGCTTGTACTTCCTTCCACTTTTCTGGGATGAAGGAAGTGAGAAAAATTAGTTTGCTGCCCCTACCACTCCGGCTGATGTTCTGGTCATTGTAGGCATTTGCCCAGCTTCACACGAAATAACATCAACTTGTAGCAAAGGTTGTTGGGAGATTATACAGGAGAAGATGCTTTAAACTCTTTGGGGAACAAGAAGGACCTAAGGAAAGCACAGCCCCGTAACCACGGGAAGTATTTCGAGAGTGCCCAGGCTATAAGCACTTTAATGCATTATTTTATCAAGTCCTCCTGGCTTCCTTTCAGCTGGTATTACCATCTTTCTTGGGCAAGCAAGACAGGAAACAAAGAGAGGTCTTTACTAGGAGTGAGTCTGGAATGTGGAATTATTGCAAACCTTCCAGCTGGTATCTCTTCTCACGTGGCTCATTCCTGCCATGAGCTTGTCTTCTGGTTCTTCCACTTTTGTTTCCCCTTCAATGTGGCTTCATCTCTACCCTCACTTCAGCCTTCTCATGAGCTACTTTAACTCTCCAGGAATGCAAAAAACAGGGCAACACACGGGCAAGAAATGATAAAAATGACATGGCGGGATGTGGGAAGAGGGGCTACTACACAGGATGCTGCAATGAACAGGACATCTGGGTTTTGCGCAGAAGCCAAGACTTGAATCTGCTACAGTCTGCAGAAGTTTGGGGCTCATTATGTATTTACAAGGCAACACTTAGTTTGCCATACAGAAATGTCACCTGTGACCTCATGCCGTGTTGCCGGGACAGCCCTGAAAGTCCAGCCTGACGCCAAGCCTTGGTGCAGCATTTATTTGGGAAGTGATCCCAGGGAGAAGAAGGGAGGGGCTGGGGAGTGAAAGTGGGGAGGAAGGGAAGCCCATGCAAGATGCTTGGAGGGCCTAACCCATGGACTTTCTGAGAATGTGCTCATGGAACTATCGGCCTAAAGGACATAATGGGGAACTCGTGACCCTCAGTTCCCAGCCCACATTGGTCCAACGTGGCCCTGTGGCCATTGACTCCCCCAGCCTGCCCAGCAGGCTCCCGTAGGCATCTGTAGAGAAATCCCAAGGAGGAAGCAAGAGGCAGAGCCAAGAGGTCAGCGCCTCTGTGCCGCGGGTCACTTCAGCGGCGGCTGCAGGGGGAGACAGGGTGGGCGGCGCCGAGGACGGGACACGCAGGGCCCTGAAGGAGCAGTCGGGAGGGCAGCGGAGTCGGCGGTAACAGTATGAGGAGAAGAATGTAGCAGGAGAGGCAGAGCACACACTTCTTAGTGCGGCTTAAACCCTACAATCACGGATAATGCCGCCTTTCCTTTTCTTGGAGTGAGTTTCTCTGAAAACCCCCTCACATCCAGAGAAGGTACATAATATTCTTAGGTATTTGTTGGGATCCATGAAATAGTGATGGAGATTTCCTGAATATACATGGCCACTGAGATGGCATCTTCAGCCTCCCTCCTGTCCCTCACCCACAGTGTGAGAAATGGGTTGAGGAGGAGCCCTGATTATTTTAGCTCATTCAAGGTCATCTCAGGCTCTTTTCCACAGAGACCGGGTCAAGAATTCAGGCTGAAGTCACTCAGAACATGATATTCTCCCTGTAATTTGTCCTAGAGGCTCCAGCAGCCTCTCCCGGGGGGTGTCGTCGTCTACATGGACGGGAGGCCTAGGATTGGTATGTGCATTTCTGTCCCTGAGGGAAGCCAGCCTAGAGCAAGACCAGAAGGAGGGAGCAGCTAAAAACACACAGCAGCTGGGCGAAGCCAATGTTGGAGCCATCCCATCTCCAGCTTCCAGCTGAGTAATTGCTTCCCTTATCATTCAAGCCATTTTAGGTCAGATACGCAGTCAAAAGAATCTTAGCTGACACTCCGGCAGTGTGAGTCTTCCCATCTTTTATTTTATTTCAATTTATTTTTTTAAGATTTTATTTATTAGAGAGAGAGAGAGAGAGAGAGCCAACACAAGCAGGGAGAGCGGCAGAGGGAGAGGGAGAAGCAGGCTCCCCCTGGGCAGGGAGCCCGATGCAGGGCTCCATCCCAGGACCTTGGGATCATGACCTGAGCCCAAGGCAGAGGCTTAACGACTGAGCCACCCAGGTTCCCCCGAGTCCCCCTATCTTTTAATCAATGATTTAATCCCACAGGAAAATTTTAATTCCAGAGGAGGAAAAGTTGCCCCTCATTTAGGAAGAGGGTAAACTTCTCTGAGTCCATGTATGGACTTGTTTGCAGTTACACTGGTTCGATGAGCAAGCAATAACTACTTAGTGTTATCCCACCCAGAATTCCTTCAAATCATCATTTTTTCTTTTTCCTTCTGGAGCAGTTTGACCAACTAAGCTGCAATGTGCCTTCAAAATATATTTCACCCATGACCTGTACAATCAGACTGAGTTGATGGGAAAGAATTCAGGGCGTTTTCCAAGGGGGCAGGGGAAAGCCTAGCTTATGTAATACAAGGAATAGCAAATTGTTTCTTATTAAAGAAATTCCTGTCGCATGAATATTTCATACCCCTAAGGATTCAGTTTGCTGGCCCCATTTTGTGCGGTGTCTGCAAGGCTCTGTCCTTAACTTGCGAGATGTTCTGTGGAATAGCGATGGTGGTTAGTGGGAGGAAGACAAAGTAAAACTTTATAGGCAGGTCCCTGGGGAGGGTCACAGCTTTCTTTCCTTCAGAGGGCTGTGCTGCCCAAACCCTCTCTGTGGCATCGTGTCCCTGAGCGTGACTCATTCTTGCAGGCTTTGCAGCACATCGTTAGAACCGCAGCGAAGGACCTTTCTATGTGACAGATACTAGGACAAACCTATTACATGTTTAAATGTCCACGGCAAGAAAAATTCCAAATCTGTCAAACGTTTAGACAAGGTTGTTGTCTGGTCTTCCCGCTGCTGCCCGTTTGGCTTTAGTGAAATATGACGTTTCATTTCACATCTTTGTCTGATGATTTGTAGGTAATTCAAGGCACCTTTGCCTTCTGACTCAGAACAGTTAATGAAATAGGAGGCATTGCTGCCACTTTTCTGAATCTCACAAAAGAACAGTTATGAATATTCACTTTCCATCAACTCCTATTTAATGTCTTATCCAAATTAAAGCCTATTTATTATAAGGGCCTGAAAACTCTTTCAAATTACGCTTTCTGAATCTAATCCTCTTATGGTCTGCTGCATGAATACATTCGGACTATCACAATGACATATTCTGGTATTTCAAAAAGATCCTAAACTTTTTTAAATACACCACCAAAGGCATGATCCAGGAAAGAAACAATTGATAAGCCAAAATTCATTAAAATTTAAAACTTCTGCTCTGTGAAGGACACTGTCAGAAGAGTGAGAAGACAAGCCACAAACTGAGATAAAATATTTGCAAAACACAAATATGGTAGAGGGTTGTTACCCAAAATATACAGAGAACTCATAAAACTCAGGAATAAGACAATGAACAATCCAATCAGGAAATGGGCAAAAGATCGAACAGACACCTCACCAAAGAAGACATAGCAAATAAGGATATGAAAGGATGTCCCCCATCATATGTCATCAGGGAAATGCAAATTAAAACAATAGTGAGCTATCCCTATATGCCTCTTGGAATGGCCCAAATCTGGAACACTGACAACATCAATTGCTGGTGAGGATGGGGAACAACAGGAACTCTTATTCCCTGCTGGTGGGATGCTATCATCCTGAAATGACACAGCCACTTTGGAAGACAATTTGGTGGTTTCTTATAAAATTAAGCATACTGTTACCCCATGATCCGACAATCTTGGTCCTTGGTATTTGCCAGCATGATCCAAAAATTAGGTCTACACCAAAGCTTGCAGCTAGATATTCACAGCGACCTCATTCATCGTTGCCCAAACCAAGAAGCAGCCAAGACGGCCTTCAGCAGGTGAATGGATAAGTAACCGGTGGTATATCCAGACAATGGAATATTATTCAGCACTGAGAAGACATGAGCTCTCAAGCTGTGAAAAGCTATGGAGACACGCTCAATGCATAATGAAAGAAATCAATCTGACAAAGCTGTAAACTAAATGATTCCCACTGTGTGACATTCTGGAAAAGGCGAAACCATGGAGACAGTAAAAAGATCAGCGGTTGCCAGGGGTCAAGGAGAGTAAGGATGAACAGGCAGAGCACAGAGGTACTTAGGGCAGTGAAACTACTCTGTATGATGCTATAATGGTGGAAATATGGCATTCATTATACATTTGTCCAAACCCACAGAATGTATGTCGCCGAAGTGAACCCTGATTGAAACAAATGGACCACTTGGGGCAGGGTGCTGGTCCTGAGCCAGGTTATACACATATGGAAGGCGGGAGTATATGGGGAATCTCCACGCCTTCTGCTCAATTTTGCCCTGCGCCTAAAGCTGCTCTAAAAACTGAAGTCTATCTGAAAGGAAAAAGAAAAGACCTTCAGTTAAAGCAAGTGTCTACGGCACCAGCCCATTCCCACACAGCCAAGACTTACAGTGTTACTTTTTTCAGGGAAAAAAGGAAAAAAGGGGCTAGTGATCTACATACAGTAGAAACTTCAAGGTTTTCGTTTTCAGTGCAATCAGTGGAATTATTATGCCAAAATCATTTACATAATAATTCATAAGGATATTTTAAGTTTCCCGACAAACATGAGTTTTAAAGAACTCGTTCTTCTCCTGCATCTTGGGGGTGTAGCAGTGGGTATGAGTCAGCAGCAAGTACCAGCCCGTGCCCCAACTCAGGGGTGACGAGGGCAAGTGAGTCATCTTCTCTGAGCAGCCTTTGTTTGGGGAACCGAAATAATACCCCTAAGAGTGTTGAAGGAATTAAATGAGATAATAGTAAAAGTTCATTTCCTTTCCCACTTCTCGTCTCTTGGAAACACTTCGAGAGAAAGAAAATCGAGGTTTCTTGATTTGCAAGGTTTCTCGCTCTTTATACCATGCCTTATCTCATGTTCCTCTGGCAAGCTGAGATCCACAAAGGGAGGATTATTGCAGAGTTATAAACAAGCAGCTGGGATAGCTCAGTTTTGAGATGTTTTCCTAGACACAATCAACTGGCGGCCCAAATTCGGTATGCGCAAACTGGGCCTGGTGTTTTGCAAACAGGCATGCAGGAGACTAAACAGGATGCCGGAGGATTGTCTTTCTTAACCTGGACTACATTTCTTTTGAAGCTTTACCATTACAAAGCCATCACAACCCAACTGTATAACTTGTAAATCTAAAAGTGTTCTAAAAGGATTATTTATTTTTTTTAAAGATTTTTATTTATTTATTTGACAGAGAGAGAGAGACAGCCAGCGAGAGAGAGAACACAAGCAGGGGGAGTGGGAGAGGAAGAAGCAGACTCCCAGCAGAGGGGCTCGATCCCAGAGCACCGGGATCACGCCCTGAGCCGAAGGCAGACGCTTAATGACTGAGCCACCCAGGCGCCCCTAACAGGATTATTTTTTAAAGCAGAGGGCTAGAGCAGGTTGCTTGAAATGATGATCTATCTCTTACTGGAATGACCTCTCCTATCTGCTTCCCTCTGTTCAGGCATGGGCTCACCTCTTGCTTTTGCTCAGCTCAAGTTTCACTTGGGGTGTTTTTGTGACGTGTCCAGGAACGGCAGGAAACAAGCATGTCAGCAGAGGATTCAAAGCCTTCTTCTAAGGTGAAAGTTAAAATGCTCTCAACCAGTCACCTGTCAGCAGATTGTGACCCTCAGTACAAATGACAGAGTGCCAAGTAGTTAAGACGGCAGCATCTACCATCAGGTGCAAAGGTTCCGTGGTCAGTGTGCCCCAAACACTGATTGATTGATTGACTGATTGACTGCATGTTAGCAGTAGGGCAGACTTTCTTTCTTTCTTTCTTTTCTTTCTTTCTTTCTTTTTTTTTTGTTTTGAAAGGCTAGTGATTTGAATACTATTGCTCAAACAGTTCTGGTAGATATTATGAAAAAGAAAACCACAGGCCCCAAATGGTATCACTTTTGCCAAGTCAGCAAACCAGAGCTAATACCTAACCTAACTGCAATTCCAGCCTCCCCTAGAAATGTAGTCTTAACAGACCAGTCAGGAATTTTCAGATCTGCACCAATGAGGTAATCCGTCACTTGGGCCCTCTCTATCCCCCAAAGGAAGATGAGGTGCTCCACCTAATAAGACCCTTTCCCCTTCCCCTAAAGGGAAGGTGACCTTGCCTGGAATAATCCTTTCTTTTCTTTTGCTAACGACTTCCTGTCCCACCCTCCCTCTTATAAACACCCTCATCTTGTACAAACTCCGCAGAGCTCTCCTCTCCTTGCGAGATGGGATGCTGTCCGATTCATGAATCGCTTAATAAAGTCAATTAGATCTTCATATTTACTCGGTTGAATTTTGTGTTTTAACAGTACAAAATGTGGGCGCCTAGGTGGCTCAGTGGGTTAAGTGTCTGCCTTGGGCTCAGGTCGTGATCCCAGAGTCCTGGGACTGAGCCCCACATGGGGCTCCCTGCTCAGCGGGGAGCCTGCTTCTCCCTCTGGCTTTACCCCTCCCCTGCTCGTGAGTGCCCTCTCTCTCTCTCACTCTCCCTCTCTCTCTCTCTCAAATAAACAAATAAAATCTTTTAAAAAAACAGTATAAAATGTGGTAACATCCGGGAGATTTATACACATAAACAAAGGAGATGGAGTCCGGCTCGTGAAGGCGTATTTGATCCACAGTCAAGAGAGACGCTAAAAGCACATGCTGCGGGAATAACCTAATGGTTGGTTTGGACCATACTCCCACCCTAGAAAATGCAGATAATTGTGTCATTCACCATGGTGTCATGGGGACTAAGCAAGGAAATATACATGAGATGCCTAGTACAAGGGCCAGCATACGAAGAGGCCTCGAAACAATTCAGTCTGTGACTATGTGTAGATGGCGGTATTGCTGGTCCGTCTGGGTGCCTGGGACGGATTTATGCTGTCAGGCTGGGATTGCAGCTATAGAAAATTCCAAGCAGAGTTCTCTGATCACTGATTGCTCTTAGCAGCAATACCCCTTACAGACAGATACTTCAGCAGCTGGCTGGAGAAACGTTCTTTCTGGTTGTTCCGGGTTGTTCTCAGGGATCACTGGGGAACCTTGGAAGCTGGGCACAATGTCCCTACAGCAACAGATTAAAAACAATGTAGGGCAACATGGAACAGAAAGGGTGTGGGCTTCTCCTGTGTGGGTGACATAGAATAGTTATGACTAATATTGGATCGACTCGTCCTTGGCTGAGAGCACAGTGTTTATTCAAAGTTGAGTATAGACCTGAGGGAGGGTATAGGTGGATGCAAATTATTACAAGGTGAGTTTTCTTGAGATTGATTTCTCATCTCAAATTCATGACTAGATGTATGCTTATGCAAGAAACACACAGAACTTTCTGCCCCAATCATGTGCAAATATAAAAAAAGAAATGAAAACAGATTACTTCTCCCTTAGCAAAGTCCTTTTCCTTATTACTTTCCTCGCTTGGATTATGAATTTCAATAAATGCAAAAGGCATTTTAAATCCAGAAGTCAACCAGAAAGGATGTTTAGAGTCCACAATACTCACACAATTCCAGAACTCAAGTTGACTTACTCTGAATTTTGCAAATAAGTACTCTGTAAACCATAGAGATGGGGCTGGTGTGAGGAGAAGCATGCAAAACTATTAGATGGCACAGATGAGATCAAATCACAGCTCACCTGCTCTGCTTTCAATGCTTTTCCTTTCTCACCATCCTACAGTTCAGGAAACCTCACTACATTTCTTCATTTTGTGAAGGCAATTATGTTATGTGAAATCGCTGTCACTCAGGCTAGTACAGTTTGTTGAATTTAGGCATCAACAATAGATGTTTTTAGACACAGGAAAGCCACCGGAAGGTAAAAGTACTTTTTCTTGATCAATTCAATCTGAACGCTTCCATTAACACCATCCACCCGAAGGTTCCCAGGAGGGTGCTGAAGGCAATGCCAGCTGTTACAGACTGTGATTTTCCCACGTTTGATATCTCCAGTAGGAAGAAAGGAACTGAGGTTTCACAACAGTTGAAGAAGGAAATGAAAGTCACCTTTCCCTTAATCTACAAGAAGTGCGCCATCTTGATATTGTAGGGAGTCAGCGTGGTCCTGTCTCAGTGGTTTCTTCTACCTACACAATCAGAACAACGGAACCCGCCCTAACCTGCTTCACAAAGAGGCACCTTTTCAGATCTGCTCCTGGGATTTAGTCTATCTTATCTTCTTCAGGATCTCCTTTGCGTCTGAATGGCAACCACTGAAAGAAAGGCCCATATGAAGTGAAAGAACCAGATTCACTTCTGGAACTCCGGGGTATTATTTTCCAACGTTATTAGAATGCATCGCAAAAACATCCAAATCTGGCGGACCTGAACCCTTGTTTAAATCTGACTCGTGACTGTTATAACTATTGTCTTTTCACCCACACAAAAGAAACCCACACCTTTTTCTGCCCCGTGTTGCCCTGTATAGTTTTTCAACTTTTGCTATTGGAAAATTCTGCCCAGCTTCCAAGATTCCCCAATGATCCCTGAGCACAGCCCAGAAGAGCCAGAAAGAACATTTCTCCAGCCAGCTGCTGAAGTATCTAGAAGGGGTATTGACTCCAAGAGTAATTGGGTGTCAAAGAACTCTGCTTGGAAGTTTCTATAAATTGCAATCCCAGCCTGATTGAAATAAATCCATGTCAGGCAATAGACAGACAGACAATACCCCAGTTATATAGTCATAGACTGACATGTATTGACCTTTTCATGTTCTGGCCATTGTATTAGGCATTTCAAGTACATTTCCTTCCTTAGGAGAACTTTGGAATCTTAGGTCTTATTAAGAATCCTGAGCCTTACCACACATACGTACTGGACTACCTCTGAGTGAGGACGCTGACCTGGAGATGACCCTCTTTCATTTTTACTACCTTATTTTCAGTTGGCTAAACTTTAGCCTCTGCTCCCTCTGCTAGAACACTGTTGAGCAATGGTGAGGATTTTAGGTAACCATAAAGAGCAAAGAGCCTTGCATACTGCTAACTTCTTAAATACTGAAGCTTTTTCTTCTGTTAGGGAAAACAATCCCCTAACAATGTATTCCTATAATTTCTGTTTAGTGTCAACTTAAATATTTCTGGGGATAGAATTTTTGTGGCTCCTCCATAGAAACTTGCTCAATCTGTTATCTCATTTTTGGTCTAATGACTGGAAGGTACGATACCAGGAATATGAAGCAATATATTAGTTGTTTAGAGCACAATGCAACTCTGTTGATTGTATGTAACTTTTTATACGTTATGCAAGGATTTAAACCAAACACTCCTTCATGTTTGTACCAACGGTATTTATTATCTCAGGGATTTCTTTCTCAATTGGAAGGTTGTTGCCTTAGGAGATTTGTTCTAACTCAGCTTAATTTTCAGCACACTCTGAAACATTTTCTTGCCTTGTTTGTTTACACTGAGTTGAGTATTGGGCTTTGCGTAACATTCTCTTGATAAAAACGAACTGGTTCAACTGGTTGTGTTACAAGGATGAAACAATGCATGTATTCATGGGGGATGTCCATTTTTCATGTAAAACTTTAAAAAATTAAAGCTTTAGGGGTGTCTGGGTGGCTCAGTCATTAAGCATCTGCCTTCAGCTCAGGGCGTGATCCTGGACTTCTGGGATCAAGCCCCACATCAGGCTCCTCCGCTGGGAGCCTGCTTCTTCCTCTCCCACTCCCCCTGTTCGTGTTCCCTCTCTCGCTGGCTGTCTCTCTCTGTCAAATAAATAAATAAAATCTTTAAAAAAAATAAATAAAGCTTTAAAATATTTTATTTTAGTATTGATTTTCCTTTAATGAATCAAGAAATAGTCTGCCCTTCGGCACAGTCTGAAAATTAAAACTCTTCGACACGATAAAGATCTGATTAGCTTATCAAACGAGCAAAACTTATTGAGGGTGGGGGCGGGCTGAGGGGTGGTTTTTAATTCATCACTTACTTTTGGAATCAGAAACATTCAATGACCATGCCTGCACTTTACCCTCAGGAAAGTCATGATGTAGATGTGTTCGTACAACTTCATGTAGGTGGAGTAAGGCCATAGCATCATTTGCGAAAAGGCTGGGCTCCATAGCATTAACTACATAATACGGGCCTGTTACTGCCCTGTGCGGCCTTCATTCTCACTGGCCTTGCTCTCAGGGCTTGATTCTCAAGTCAAAAGCCAGGAAGAGGTTGTTTGAGTGCATTTATCACCTTCCCCTTCCACATCTATTATTGAGAGGTTCACAAAATCCCAAATCTCCATCCCGACAAGGCATATTATCTTCTTGCCTCTCTCTATAGGAAAGGAGGTTAATATAATTTTCCTAGATGCATTAAATGGTATGACTTGCAAGTGATTCCCACTGTTCCATTTACATAATCTATGAAACATTCACAGTATTCATATCTCAAGGGAAAACAGAAATTTAATTATACAAAATTTCCGTCAGAGCATTACATGATAAGCTAATGATTTTCCTATTGCTTTTTACTTATTTGCAGACTAAAGTGTCAGAAAAAGCAATTCAATAAACATACAATAAAACTGTCACAACTGTAATGTTTTAATAAATATAATTTCTTACCCTTTAATGTAATTATTAAAGTTTGGATTAACTATATGATTTTGATGAGCTTATAAGTGATATTTTAAATGGCTTATCTAAAGCTACAGGGACCAAAAATTGCAATTTAAAGCACAGAAAATCTTTGGGTGCACATCTTCTTTATGACCATTCGTTTCATATCATGATTTACAGGAGCTCTACTTTAGCTCTATTCCCCAGGAAGTTATTTGCTATGGTTTTTGTGCTGAGATTGTGTGCTGGCAATTAATTGAGAAGTTCCCAAGATTAGCACCGTGGGGAGCAAAGGAAGCTTTGGGCAGAGGAAGGATTGAACTGTGATCTTAGTGTAAAGGAGGTGGAAAATCTGGGTCTCTCCAGCAGGCAGCTCCGGAGCTAAGATCAGAGTCCCCCACCTTGAAGTAGAAGTGCCAGAACATTACCTGCCCCCTCCTCGGCCCCCGTGTCCAAGCAGCCCCACCACCCCATGGGGCAAGTCTTTGGGTAAGGCAGCAATCTTCAGCCTGACAGTTTATAGAGAAGGACTCAGCAGGGGCCTGTAGCTGTAATCTTCCAGCAGCAGGGCAGTGAGTAGATCAGTTCTGAAGGTAAAATGTGGGTGAGGCACCCCAGCATCCATTACAAAACCCCAAGGAAAACAGCTAGACAAGTGGTTTGGGCCAGAAGCCCAGAGGGTTTGCTGATCTGCATTAAACCTGTCTCTGTTTCCCCCTGGGAGCCATAAGATCGTCTGTTAGCGATGTTCCTTCCTCTTTTGTAATCTGGTCCCTTTCTACTATCATCAAACAGTGGGGCAGAGCACATGCTTTGGATGGAGGCAGACCTGAGTTTACTGGGCCCTCTACCAGCTGTACGTGGCTTTCTGAACTTGTTCACCTGTCCGTATATGGAAGTAATAGTGCCTGAGAAAAGAGCTGAGAAGAGGCCTCTATTTTGTCCTGCTTGCAAGCTACGTTAACTTGCCACAGTTTCACAGATTCTGGTTGAAGACACAGTCTCAAGGACTCTGTCTTTCTAGGTCTGAAGGAAAGTGATGTGGGAAACAAAGGCAAAAGAAAAATTAAATTTCCTTACTACTTACAGTCCATTGACAAGTCCTTGAAACAGGCAAAGTGACATTCCTCTAGGAACTCAGCTGCCTCGATGTTAAATACTCTGCTAAGGGCCGAAGGCAATCTTAGCCTGACGCCCAGGATCCTGTGAGTCTCCTGTAACATATAAAAATTCCTTTGGAAACTTCCTTTATCTCTACCTCCCAAGATATGTGTTGGCGACCATCCCCCAAGCATATGACCCTCCGATACACATCACAAGAGTCTCATGACTCAGGTTTTATTAGACAGTACTAAATGCCATGTTCCCGACAATAGCTAGCCCCCTCAAGGTCCTGGAAACCTTGTTTCCAAATTCCTTAGAGGCTTATGCTATCCCTAACCCCCTCCCAACCTGAAGGTATATAATGGGCCACTCCCATTATGACCCCAGTGCAGCTCTTTCTACCCACAGGTCCTGTCCCCGTGCTTTAATAAAACTACCTTTTTGCACCGAAGACATCTCAAGAATTCTGTCCCCGTGCTTTAATAAAACTACCTTTTTGCACAGAAGACATCTCAAGAATTCTTTCCAGGCCGTTGGTTCTAAGCCCCACCAACACTCCCAAACAACATCAAAAAGGACAGTTTATTTTTCACAGTAATACATTGACTGGAGTGTCAGCATTTGCTTTGGGTCTCCAAGCCTCAGTTTCCCTAGGGCAGCACAGAGAGGGCCAGGGGCCCGTGCAGACGCAGGAGGCCGCCATACAAGGACGGAATCTGGAGCATGGGGGACGCAGATCTTTTATACCAAGCACTGAGCGAGCCTGTCCTTTTCTCCTCAGGAGGGAGATGCTATCTCTATCTTACAAGACTGTTGGCTATACAAACGTCCTTGAACACGAAGTCTGGAACAAAGGCAGTAAGTACCTCAGCTAGAAAGACATGCGTAAACACTAGAAATCCAAGAATTGCTCCTCAGCGGGACCCATCTCGTTTGCTGACATAGAGAGAGAGCGGTTACCATAGTAGTTAAGGGCCTGACTTCTAGGTCAGACTACTTGAGCTTAAATACTGGTTCCACCACTTAAACGAATGTGACTTACGGTTCCTTAACCTCTGCCAGCCTCCATTTACTCAACTGTGAAACAGAAATAATAATAGGACCCGTGACATAGAGCTGTGGTGAGGATAAATTGAGGTAAGTCACATAAAACGGCTGACATGTGATAAGTCGATGCTCAGTAAACAGTAATATTACCGTAGTAGCCTGGACGCTGACCAGCCGCCTGGTCAGGACATGCCTTTTCCCCAAGCCATGCTGGAAACAGGACATAAGATTTTCCTCAAGTCTTCACGAAGACAAGCGGTTGACCCCGCATAATGTTCTCAGTTCCCACTCCCGCACCATGTGTTTTCACTCAGCTTTGGCCTGAGGAAAGAAGACAGCCCTTCACCCTGGACATACTGTGACTTGAGTAGCTCCATAGGACTGACCTGGATTGTTTGTCCTGACAACAAGCCATGTGGGCCTAACTTTCTTGCCCAGCCTCCTCTTAGCTCCCACCCTACTTAACCACAGCGACATAATCCTCATTTGTGGGTTCAGCCCACAACGACTTGGCTACAACGACTTGGGCCAGTCCTAGCCTTGCAAAGGACGAACACGAAGATCTCACAGACATCGCTCAGGGCCTCCCCGTCAGCCATCTGTACGCAGCCCTGCTCTGCCCGCAGGGGTAGAGCGGTCCCTCTGAGCTTCGGCAGGGATGTGGAGCTTGGAAGGGCTAAATGACCTGACAGGGTTCCTATCAACCCTCAGGTACCACAGCCTTAGCCTTAACCACAAAAAGGGAGATGTCCTTATGGAGGAGATGGGTCTGAGGTAGCAGACAGCACAGAAAGAAGACAAGTGTGCGGGGAAACTAGGACAGTCAAAACCCCTGGGCTACACCTCCTTAATCTTCCCGACCACCATATAAACCCACCCATGCCCTCTTCTCCTGTCCAGTCACAGTGTCCCTCCTCCTACCCAAGGCCAATCCCCCAGAGGGTTTGGCATTCCATCCCTTCTCAGTCTCTCAGATTAGGCCCCCTCCTGCGCGTTTCCCCTCTTTCTTTTCTGGATGGTTCCCATTCAAATGTACAGGAGGGCCACAGATCAGCCGTGGTGGCAGCATCGGAAACTTACGAGAGATTTTGAACTTGGGCCCCGATTCAGACCTCTGAATCGGACTCTGCATCTTAACAGGCTGCTGCGGGGTATACAAGCCCATTTAGGACACTGGTTCTCAAACTGGCCTGCACACTGGACTTACCTGTGTAGTTACAAAAAAATACAGTTGCCCAGGCTTCCCGTTGCAAAGGTTCTGATTTAATTATGATTGAAGAAGGCCTGGGCATCAGAGTTTTAAAATTCTCCCCAGGTGGTTCTGTATAGTCCTGGTTAAGAACCATTGCTCTGGTATCTCTAATCTTTAAAGAAAAAAAAAAAAAAAGCTTTACTTGAAACTCCTCCTCCAGTTATTCATTTTTCTATTTGTTCTTTCTCTGCTTCCTTTGCTTCATAGGCAATAGATAACTTTCTTTGACACTTTATCTCGCATTCACTCCACAGCCAACTCCAGCCTGACTTCTCTTCCACCAGACTACCCAGAATGCCTGGGCTGACCCACCAGCGCACTCTGGTTTGGCTAAAGGGGAACTTTGAGTTCAAATCCTTATCAATATTCCTGCTCTACCACCTTCACAGTGGACTCATTCTCTGGTTTCCTCTTTAAGCCCGACTTCTCTTCTGCCTTCTCTTCCAATGGTCTACTTGACATCTTTCCTAGGACGTCCGTGGGCTTCTCGAACTCAGCTCGTTCAGACCGGAACTCTTCTTTTTCCCACCCGAATTAGCCCCTCTTTTTGGCTTTTTCTCAATAAATGCTACCTCCTTTTTCTATCTCATTATATGGCACTTCAGTCTAACTGGTCATTCACACCAGAAATCCACAGACACTTCTCAGCATCTCCTTCTGTCAATCTATCACAAAACCTAATAGGTTTGACCATCAAAATTTACCCCCAATTTTCCCCCCTTATCTCCCCCATCTGTATTGGTATCAGTTCGACCCAGCCACCATCTCTAACCCTAACTACTGCAATGGTTTTCCAAATGACCTCCCTGCTTATTCTCCTGTCCCCTTCAATCCATCGTATCCACAATCTGGATCATTTTGTCATCGGCTGCTTAAAACCCTTCAAGGTTTACCTTTGCATGCAGATGAAATGAGCCCTTTCTCACCCCTCCAATCCTGCCATGTTCCCCGCTGAAAGTGTTCTTTCCACGCAACACTGTCAAGTGCGAGGTTCTTTCTTACTGAGGAACCATCCCATCGTGTGGACAGTGGCCATGGCCTGAATGACTCCTTTGCATCCAATCTGAGCTGGATGGAAATGAGACCTGCTCCCCTTCTCCAAGCCATTTTCTTAAGAAAAGTATTTTAAAGGGAACACCCTTTTCTTTCAACACCTACACTTTCTCCAAAGCTTACCAAACAACACATCAAAACTTAATCTCCAGTTCAGGTTGTCTGTGTAGCTTTGTTGTGTTCGGTAGGGATTTAATAAATCTCCGTCTTTGGGGCGCCTGGGTGGCGCATGTTAAGCGTCTGCCTTCGGCTCAGGGCGTGATCCCAGTGTTATGGGATCGAGCCCCACATCAGGCTCCTCCGCTATGAGCCTGCTTCTTCCTCTCCCGCTCCCCCTGCTGTGTTCCCTCTCTCGCTGGCTGTCTCTCTGTCAAATAAATAAATAAAATTTTTAAAATCAATCAATCAATCTCAGTCTTTGACAGACTGGTAGGTAGTAAAATATCTTTCACAGGGGATTTAATTATTTCTTTCCCGTGAAGTCTGGTCTCTAAAAATGTTGCTACAAATAATCTGTCTCTCAGCTTTATAACGACATCAACGTATGCCAGAAAATATCTAAAGCAGTTTGTTTCTTACTGTCATAATGGCCTGTGATCTTTAAAAAAAATAAAAAAAGAGGAGAACAAGCAAAGTGTAGGAAGGGAAGAAATAAAGGAAGAAAAGTCCTCTGAATCTATAAAATCAGAAGCAAACTTTAAAATAGTTAATGCAGGGTGTAGGGTATGATTTCTGGAAAGTATGCTATGTGTTCAACTGTTGGTTCAATAACACTAAAACTACGGTTTTACTAGCTTTAAAAAGTAAAAGAAAACATAGGCAATATGTTTGGCCTTAGCCACATTTTTCTAAATATGTCTCCTGAGGCAAGGGAAACAAAAGCAAAATTAAACGATTGGGACAACACCCAAAATAAAAGCTTTTGTACAGTGAAGGAAACCATCAACAAAACAGAAAGGCAACCTACAGAATGGAAGAAGATACTTGCAAATGACATATCCGGTAAAGGGTTAATAGCCCAAACTTAAAGAATTTATGTAATCTAGCACCGAAGCATCAAATAATCTGATTAAATGGGCAGAGGACTTGAATAGACATTTTCCCAAAGAAGACATACAGATGGTCAACAGACACATGAAAAGTGCTCAACCTCACTAAACATCAGGGAAATGAGAATCAAAACCACAATAAGATATCACCTTACACCTGTCAGAATGGCTAGAAAAAACAAGTGTAGGTGAGGATGTGGAGAAAAAGGAACCCTCATGTACTGTTGGTGGGAATGCAAACTGGTACAGCCACTGTGGGAAACAGTATGGAAGTTCCTCAAAAAATTAAAAGTGGAAATACCATATGATCCAGTAATCCCACTATTGGGTATTTACCTAAAGAAAATGAAAATATTTCAATTCAAAAAGATATATGCACCCCTATGTTTATAGTGGCATTATTTACAGGATATGGAAGCCACCTAAGTGTCCAACAATAGATGAATGGATAAAGAAGGTGTGGTGTATATATAAATGGAGTATTATCCAGCCATTAAAAGAAATGGTATCTTGTTATTTGTGACAACATAGATGGATCTAGAGGGTATTATGTTAAGTGAAATAAGTCAGATAGAAAAAACAAATACCATATGATTTTATTTATACGTGGAATCTAAAAAACAAAACAAATGGACAAACAGACAAACAAAAAAACAACAAACAAGAAAACAGATTCCTAAATACAGAAGACAACCGTTGGTTCCCAGAGGAGAGGAGGGCAGAGGGATGGTTGAGATAGATAAAGAGGATTAAGAGGTACAAACTTCCAGTTACAAACTAAAAGTCACGAAGATGAAAAGTACAGCATAGGGAACATAGTCGATAATATTGTGATAACATTGTATGGGGACAGATGGTGACTACACTTAATGGTGAAAAAAGACCCCTATCATTTGCCCGTAAGATGGATAGATTTGTATCAATGTCAATTTCCCGTTTGTGACATTATACTATAGTTATGCAAAATGTTGCCATTGGGGAAACTGAGGAAAAAATACATGGGGTCTTTCTGTGTTATGTCTTTCAAATGCATCTTATGCATGTAATAATTACATATATACATACAGAAGTATAGGTGTGTACATATATATATATATATGTATATACACACATATATAATTCAGTTATCTCAACATACGTTTAAAACGTATCATCTGAATGAGGCAATACAGGGTTTCATACACAGGTAGATGAATTGATAGGCTTTGCTTTATTCCCACCTCTCTAGCCACTGCAATAGCCAACATAGTTACTTAAATGGGTAACTATTGGTTTTTCCTTTCAAAGCCAGTTTCATTCTGAAACTTTTACAGCTATTCTTAGAACTCCCTCTCACCCCTGAAAAGTAGACACTCTCTGTTCTTTGTACTGGCAAAGACCTTTTTGTATAGCCATTAAGGCTAATGGATTTATGTAATTCCACTGTTTTTTTCCATCCAAAGGTACAAATTTTTCATTTCTACCTAAGATGTTGCTTACTGGGGTAAAATGCATCTTCAACATAAATTATACAAAGATAGGTTAAAACTTACCTTTTTTCCTCACTATATTTAAGGTAGTTGGTTTAACCCACTGAAACTATTTTAAGCTATGAACTAACAAACTGAATTTTACTGTGTCTCTTTTCTTCCATTTTACAGGCGCCATGATAACAAACATATACTTTATGAAAGAATTAGCTTTAAAAAAGCCACTTTGTCTTTCAAATGCTTTTAAATAATTTAATTTCAAAATGCAAATGCGGACCATCTTTTTATTTTTAAAGTAATATATAGTTGTTTGTCTTATTACTTTTAAAAAATACAAACTTTTTACTTTGAGGTAATTATAGATTCACATGCAATTATGGGAAATAATACAGCAAGATCCTATGTACTTATGTCCCAGTTTCCCCAACTGTAACAGCTTGTAAAACTATGGGACAATTTCACAACCAGGAAATTGACATTGATACAATTCACATCTTATTCACATTTCCTCAGTTTTATTTGTATCGTTTTGTTTGCCTTATGTGTTTATTTCTGTGCACAAGCATTTTTTTTTTCTTCCAGTAAGTTTTCAACTAGAAGGACATCAGACCTCATTTGTGTTTCTGCTTCTGGAAATAAGAGATAGAGATTTTAGCCACAGAAATCAGAATCTACCCTGGAGTGTGCTGTTTCCCTGTGATAGCACGAAAATGTTCCATACTGCTCCACACAGCAGTCAGCAACCACAGAAAACAGACGGCAGTTTGGGTGGTTTTCTGTCTTGGTCTTTTGTATCAAAATTCTATATGTGAAGAGGGTGGGCTTTTCTCTCCTCTCTCCCCACCCACCCCATCAATCCCCCTCCCTACTTTCTTTCTGTTTTTAACATATGAACTAAAAAAAAAGACTTTTGGAAAATCACAACTTAAGTAAGCAAATCTGCTTTTCAAAGAGTTATAAGCAAATGATTAACCTAAGAAAAAACTGTCTAAGGGCAAGTGCCAAATAGATCTAATCTTTCTAATGAACGAGTCTGAATTTTTTTTTTTAAATAGTAGGTTGTTGATACTTGAATGCAAAAAAAAAAAAAAGCAACAATGGATAGTCTGGAGAATAAAAATGAAGAATTCATTCTCTATAAAGAATTGTGATGATTTCTTACATCTCTGACAGTGTGTTTGCTTTAAATTAACACACATATGCACATAGCGTGTACACACACAAACATGTACACACGTGTGTACACATCTTGCACATTCAACGAGTTCAAGTGTCAAAGGCAAAATCAAACAAACAGCCCAGCGAGGGTAGTGGCTTTCCTAAGTTGCAGATACTGTAGCTCCTGTAATAAATGGGGGAAAAAAGGATTGTTGTTGGCAAAGCACGGAGGATGGTGATTATTTTCTCAGGAAAAAAGGGTTAGATGTCATATTTTCCCCTGTTTTAACACAAATGAAAGAGCATTTAGAAAAACAAGATGCTTAAATCTTGTTAGGATAGGTAATCTAATGTTAGCTTAACAGTAAAACCCAAAATCTGTTTGTCCCAGATTTTTTTCCACAAAGACAATGTCATTATCACTTGATACAATTTTCCCACCAGGCTCTTTTCTCTCCATGCTTCCTGAAGTAGATACACTTGAGAGGGGAAAAAAAAAATGGGAAGAAACACCGAAAAAAGGAAGTGATCTAGAATGAACTACTCCCATAAGCCATCAGCCAGCCTGTTTGAACTTTGCATTCATCTTTAACGATCTGTGAATTTAGGCAGCACAGTCTATGAGTATTAACCACAGACAACAGACCGAATGGGCCATAAAAGATGTGCAATATGATGGAGTTTCATGGGGTATCCAGGGCACATTTCTACTCATCGTGACAGGTCAGGATTCCTCTCTCCATGAGGCTTTGGTGTTTCGTGTTTGAGCTTTTAGCTGAAAGGAGAATGAGAGGAGCTCTCAGACTTTATGAATCCCGGGTGTCTGTGAAGTGGGACTGGGAACTTCTCCCTCCCCACGGTGCAAGAGTTTTCTAGCCAGAGAAGGTCTCTGAACCTTCTCTATTCAGACCCAGGTGTTCTGAAACCTACAGAGAGGTTCACAGGCTAGAAGCAAATGAGGTCAGTGGCTTCTCTCTTCCTGCTCAGAGCAGAGGCCCTGCTCGCAGGGGGAGCAGGAAGGGCCTTGCGCTAAAGCGGCTGCAGGCTGAACTTGAGCTTGGCTGGCAGGGAAGGAGCCCGTCCGCAGAGCACTCCCACACACGTCTGTCTGCCAGCAGGAAGTCATTCTGCATTAGTAACGAAAGAGATGAACCTTTAAAAAACATCCATTCCTTTTAATTCCCAAACACGTTACAGAGACAGCAATTTGTAAGCCAGCAAAATCTTTTTTCAGTTACGCAGACATGGAGGCCCATCCCGGCCACGGCCAAACCAAGCATAATCTGTCGCCAGGCGGCGTGTGGGAGCCCAAGGCCAAGGCTCTCGTCCTGGCCTCGGGAGAGCTGGCTAGGGAAGGAGATGGGCCTGTTTCTGATTAGCCCAGTTCACCCAGTTCCAAAAAGGAGCCTGGCTCTTGCTCAACCTGGCAACGTGACACATGAGAGACCTAGGTTTTGGACAGCATCCCAGAGCCGCGCTCAGGAGGAAGGTGTCCGACAGTGACGTCTTCCTGCGGGAAGGGCTGACAAGGGAAAGCACCTCTTTCTACACACGCAGCCCCGGCTGCTGAAGACTTGGCGCCTGGCCTGACAGACAAGGGTTAGTGGCTCGGCTCTCAGAAAGTCCCCTCAGTCATTGACATTCATTTCCTGGACACTTAAACCAACTGCTCTGCCTAATAAATCAAAGCCCAGTCCCCCAGTTCCCTGGTCTCCCCCAATGAGAATTATCAGTCTCCTCAGCTGATGGAGGCCTTAGCTGGTGTCGGCATCAAAGGCTAGATTTAGACTTATCTCTGGCCCGCAGGCTGGACAGGCTCTCACCATGCCAGGCCCGGAGCGCCATTCCCCGGATGGGGTGTGTTTCATGTCAGTGTGTGGTCAGTATCGCGGGACTCAGAGGCCGGGCTCCCTGACGGCTAAGCTCCTGGTCTGGTCTCTCCTTGGGTTTCTTTATGGTCCTGAACAAGCTTTACCCCTGCTAGGAGCCAGTCCTCTCTCTCTTTGAAGTGTATGGGCGAATGCGCGCACACACACACACACACACACACACACACTCCCCTGCATACACACATTCAGAAAACCCACTGTGAGTCCATAGGCTTTAAAGCTGGTATTTGGTACTTGATCCTTCCTTGCAGTGACTCACTGATTACACTCTTGTTTCCACAAAAGTGTGCAACAAAAATGTACATGGTTTTCTTCACTGATTATTCTCAAATAAGCATTTAATTTGCAGAAATACTTAATGTCATAGCAAACTTTACAAATGCTCAGACACACTCATATACAATTCTGATCTGCCTTAATTCAATGGGGAATCTACTACGGTGGTTAAGCATTCAGGCACAAGAAGCAGCCTTTCTGGTGTCAACCCTAGTTCTGCTGCTTACTAGAGATAGAATTTTGGTAAGGCTACTAGTTACCATGTTACCTTGTGCCTTGATTTTCTCATGTGTGAAAGGGGCTAACAGTAGCAGTCCTTACCTCATAGGGCTGTTATGCAAACAAACTGAATTCATGCAGGCACAGGGCTTAGAACCCTGCCTGGCGTACAGCAAGTAGCCAGGGAAGGTGGTGGTCCGGCTGTTATTATTTATTGACTATTATCGACTAGTGCTCCATGAGCAGGTGCCTGTGGAAGCACTTAAGCAACAATTCACTGTTTATAGCATTTCCCTGTTTTCAAGCTAAAACCACATCCATTATGCTATTATCCAGGTTTCATCAACAAGTCTCCAGGTGGGTGTGCTGTCCCTTGTTACCTTCATTTACTGGCTGCAGAAATGAATCCCAGAGAAAGTATTTGTTCAAGGACGCAGAAAAAGTTTCAGAGTCCAAATGAATCCCCAGCTTTCTAACCTCTGGGCCAGCACTCTTCAATAACAATGAGTTATTCAACATACTTTGCTGATGATGTAAATTACAATTACGGTTTTTATTTGCTGTACAGTAAGGTGTCTTCTAGTATTCACAAAAGGAAATCATTCCTATTTTTCATGTAAATACAAAAAAGCTCCTAGAAAAATTTTTGCATCCAAATAGAGCTGTGATTTTCAAACAGTGGGCCACAACCCTTTAGTAGATAATGAAATCAATTTAGTGAGTTGCCACTAGTAATTTTTTTTAAGAAAAATGAAACAGGATAGATTATACTAGGCTAGAATAGAAAATAACGGAGTATAATATTTATTATTTTGTGAAGCTCTTATTTCACTTATGTTTTGTTGGTATGTGTATACAAAGTTTTAATGTAAAGGGTAAATAATTTTTAAAATGTGTTTTTTCACACCCGCTAGGATGGTTATATTTAAAAACAATGGAAAATTACAAGTATTGGCAAGGATGGGAAGAAATTGGAGCCCTTTTCCATAGCGGGTGGGAATGTAAAACGGTGCAGCTGCTGTGGAAAGCAGTTTGGCAGTTCCCTCAAAAAGTTAAACATAGAATTACCATATGACCCAGCAATTTCACTCCCAGACATATAGTCCAAAAAACCGAAACTAGGTTTTCAAACAAATACTTGTACACAAATGGTCACAGCATCACTACTCACAGTAGCCAGAAGGTAGGGACAAATCAAAAGTCAATGGATGAATGGATAAACAACATGTGGTCTAGCCACACAAGTAATTATTATCAGCCATAAAAAAGAACGGCCTATTGACACACGCAATGACATAGGTGAACCTCAAAAACACTGTGCTGAGGGCAAGAAGCCAGACTTAAAAGCTCGCATATTGAATATGATTCCATTTATGTAGAGTACCCAAAATACGTAAATCCATAGAGATAAGAAGCAGATTAGTGGTTGTCAGGGGCTTGAGGGATGGGGAGTGAGTGACTCCTTAACTGGTATGAAGTGTCCATGAGGGTGATGACAATATTCTGGAACTAGAGAGAAGGGGTGGTTGTATGACATTGCGAATGCACTGATTAAATGCCACCTGATTAATACACTTTACATGGCTAATTTTATGTTGCATGAATTTTGCCTCAATTTTTTTAAAAAATTATTTATTTGAGAGAGAGAGAATGAGCAGGGGAGGGGTAGAGGCAGAGCAAGAAGCAAGCTCCCCCATGAGCAGAGAGCCCCACACAGGGCTCGATCCCAGGACCCCAAGATCATGACCTGAGCAGAAGGCAGATGCTTAATCGACTGTGCCCCTCAATTTTTGTAATGAAAAAAAAAGTTTCTACTTTCAGACCCTAGTCAAAGAATTTGTAAGCCACTGAAATGGAGGGTCGTGTTTAATCCAGTGTCCCTGTCCCACTGACACTGCACCATGACCTCTCCATCTGTTTTGACCCTACATGGGAGAAGGGAGGCACCCTCCTTCCTCAGCTTCCACACCGATCCTGCTTCTTTCTGCTCAAGGAAGGGGAATTGGACTTCATGAAAGCAAATGCTACCTATCATGGATTTTCTCAAGAACTGAGAGGAATCATGGACTCCTTCCACCTTGAGGGCAACATGGAAGGAGAGAGAGGAACTGGACCTTAAGAAATGAGTATGGGATTTAAAGTTAGATCTAGATTCAAATCCCAATTCTCCCACACATTTAATTCCTGACCTTGGGCAATATTGTATCCTTCCGTTTCCTCGTGTGCGAGTATAACATTTTTGTGTCAGGATTAAGTCAGATGATACATATAACACGCATAGAATCTAGCTGGTGCTAAAGAGTAGTTGCTCTTATGATAATTGATATTATTCTAATATTTCATCATTTTAAGCCCTATATTTTTTCACGTTTCAACATCTCCAAAATAAGGAGGTATTTTGCAATTTAAAACCATTTACAGTTTAATAGGCCTCATTTTTTGTCTTTCTTAGTGGTACATCTTACAATTGATAGTATGTGTGATTTGATAAAATATAGTATTTGGAGACAAGTAGTTTAGAACATCAAGTCTCAACTCTATAAAACCTAATGCTCCTTTTGCTAACAAATATTTTGTAACTGCCCTTTGAATCCGAAATAACATTTACAGCTACCTACACACGTAAGGTCAAAAAAGTCAATATATTGCTCCAGAGGACGGAGTGAAGTGGGCAGATATTTTACCTATGCATAAAATCACTCGGCATGCGACAGCTACAAATATGTATCAGTTAATAGCATGATACAGAAAACAATTGGGGCTTTTCTTTAAATCCGACAGCTTTTTCTGTAAGTCTAGTAACTTATTTAATCCTCACTACTATGGAGATACAAGTACTAGATGTTTCTATTGGTTTTACTTTTGCTGTGATCAAACACTCTCCCACAGGAAGAAAAGGCACACTGCTTGCAGGTGGCTAACCGGACAGTCTTAACAGGATGGATACCTTATTTCAGAAAAGCATACATACAGCAATCCTATAATAATAAGTAGCTAGAATATATCTGCCATGAGAATCAAGGGCAATTGTTTTGTTAAGAATTTACCCACAGCAAAAATAACCACTAAAAGTAGGAGATAACTATAAAAAATGCTCATCTTTCTAAATATCAGAAGATACACCAAAGAGAGAAAGTGAATAAAACAGGAAAGGCTTTTACTTACATTCAACATGAAAATATGAATATGTAAAACGTGTTTGCTTGTATTTAAAAACCAACGAAAGAATAAACAAACAAATAAAACAAACACAGTTGAAATGGTTAACTATAGGAGGAAGAGGGAGAGGGTAGGGCAGAGGAGACAAATTAACACTAAATTGCTTTAAATATGCTTTCGAATCATGTAGATATTTTATATGCAATTAAACAAAATTTAGCTCAAAGCCAAAATGTAAATCCTAAAATCATATGTAATATTAAACAGTGAACTTAGTTAAGTATCTGGTTGGTGGCATATCCACACGAAGAACTATTTCTAGTAACTTTCCTTTGAGCAAGTCTAGTAGGCTGTAACTTAAGTAAAAGAAGAATAACTAATAATATACTTTTGAAACTTTTTCTAGTAATCATAATGTTTGTGGGAGTGTTAGTATCATTATTCTGAGACAACTGTGTGTATACTGGGAGAAGGTAATTTCATTTCTATCATTAAATACTGAGATTTTGGTGTGGGAGAAAGAGATAACAGAGGATTGATTAATTACTGAATTTAAAGTAGAAATATCAGTATAAACCCCTGATGTATTTTATCTTTAAAAAGCAAAACATATTAGTTCTGCTTACTGAAAGGGCTAGAAACAATGACCAATCTAGGAGCAATGAGTACCTACATAATCCAGATTGTGGTCTCTACATACCATCTCTCACTAAAAAGAAGCAGGTTTAGAACATCTTTTCAAAGCAGGTATCAAAGAACTTATCAAATATAACTAGGACTATATCAAAAGGACTCAGGATCCCAATTAAATACACCCCCGTTGACTAAATATAGGACAATTAGAGCATCAGTGGAAATAATAATGCTGAAGACTGCAGCCCATCAACTATGTTTAGTGTGTGATTATGTTTGAGGACATTAGCAAACCAACTTATTTTGCCAGTAATCGAAAGGCAAGAATCAAGCATTTATCCTGTCTTTCCAAGGATCCAAGCAGTGGTCATCAATGTAGTTAACACTGTACAGAGTCAAACAGATAGTATCTATCTCCTCATGAAAGTGAATAGTACTATCCATGAAGTCTTGGTGGGAAGAAGGAGGGAGAAAAGAACTAGAATCTAACCAAGCATCCAGATAGAACCACCATTTGACAAGAGTTACAGGTGACAGAGGAACAAGCATGTTACAGACACCACTGGGCTGTAACCAGCAAATCCACATGGTGAGAAACTGTAGAACAACAACCTTGTTTATGAGGAAAGGGGTGGGGTTGGGAAAAGAAGGAGAGTTAATTGGTAAAGAGAGACTTCAATGACTGAGAAATCATCCGTCAAGCAGAACCTTGTTTGGATCCTGATTCAAAGAAATAAAATCTATGGGTGCCTGGGTGGCTCAGTTGGTCAAGCGTCCAACTCTTGATTTCAGCTCAGGTCATGATCTCAGGGTCCTGGGATGGAGCCCCGAGTTGGGTTCCATGCTCAGTGGGGAGTTTGCTGGAGGATTTCTTTCTCTCTCTTTCTCCCTCTGCCCCTCCCTCCACTCACACACTCTCTCTCTAATGAATAAATAAATCTTTTTAAAAAACCCAAAATCTAAAAAGCATATTTAATACAATTAGGGAAATATGAATACTGACTAGAGTGTCAATAAGATTGTGGAGGGGCTCCTGGGTGGCTCAGTTGGTTTCACGTCTGACTCTTGGTTTTGGCTCAGGTCATGATCTCAGGGTCCTGGGATCGAGCCCCAAGATGGGCTCTGCACTCAGCACAGGGTCTGCTTGTCCCTCTCCTTCCCCCTTTGCTTCCCCCCCCCCCAGTTTCAGTGCTTGCTCTCTCTCTTTCTCTCAAACAAATAAAATCTTAAAAAAAAAAAAAGATTGTGGAATTATTCTTTGGTGGGGGCGAGGGTGAGGTGGTGGTTATTGATATTGTGAGTATGTTTAAAAAGGGAAATCCTTGTTTTTTTAAAAGATACATAGAGAATATTCACAGATGATATGATCTGACACCTGAAATTTGCTTCAAAATAATTCAGAGGGGGCAGGTGTTGGGTGGGAGCACAGAGGAAAAAGAATGGACAAGAGTTGATAATTACTGAGGCTAGATGATGAGTACATGATGGCTTATTAGCTCTACTTTTGAACATATTTAGAATTTTTGATAATAAAGTTAAATGTATGAAAACAAAAATATTATAAATAAAGCACTCAAAAAAGAAACTACCAATAGTAGTTAACTAAAAGAGAAAAGGCTTTCGAATAACCATAGGAAAATATTACGGATTTTCAGGATAACAGTTTTGAGAATGACAAACCATATGGTGAACAAAATTTATCTATCTATGAAAGACAATGAAAACTTTATCTTAACCGTGTTCCTGTTGGCTGACTTTTTGAGAAAGTCATTTAGAAAGCTCCTGACAAAGTAACTGAAGAATTAAATATGGCAAAAATTGTGGCAAACTGCAAAGTTGGACTTTTACCAAGTTAGATATAAGATATATAGTTTTCACTGTAGCCAAGATTATGCTGGAAAATTAACCTAGTCATTCAAATGAATGATAAATGTAACATTGTGTGTTATATTTGCACGATCCAAAAATTTTTAAACAGATACATTTATTTACACTGCTTCCTTTGAAATTAATGGGAAAAACAGAACTTAAATATGAACTCCTGACAAAGATGTATTCTTCGAGTCAAGGGACACTTACATTTCTGCAGATACAAGGAAGTCATTGATTCACCCGTCCTCCGTCAGCCAATAGCTTGAAAAATGGCCACTAGGATTGCATGAAGCTTATAAAGTAAAACCTCTGAAACAGTCCATCCCCACTGAGATTTAGCAAACTAAACTCCCCTTAATAATTCTTCCATATGTCTAAATAATTCCCTCTGGGATATTAACTTACCCAGTTAAGAGAAAGAAGAGAAAAGAACATACCATATTTTATGTTTACCCACGGAGTCACTTGGAAAACCATTAAGTGGTACCACATGGGGATGCTGACATGCGAGAGCGAAGTGGTCTCTGGGCCTTTTTGTTTGTTGGAGCCCGACCCGTGGAAAGCACACCAGATTGGCAATTGGATACTTAACATAAGGCCAAGATTCTATTACTTATGAGCCGCGTAACCTTGAGCTGGTCCCAGCTTCCCTATCTGTAAATTAGGATTCCAAGGGTAGAAGAACAAGGTAACAAAGGGAAAGTCTTATACTTCTCTTTCAACGTTCGTCCCAGGTTCTAGGCCAGTGAGTCAGACCATGCTTGGCTCAACTTTTCAGCAATAATAGCAAACACTTATGAAACGTCCCTGAATCCGCAAGTACTGTCTTCAGGGCTAGGATGGAAAGGTAAGTAACAAGTACTCCCATCAAACCCGGTAGGGCTCACTAATGAGCAGATGAATAACACGGGGCAATTAAACTGATTTTAAACAGAAACGTGCTGGCCCAGAAAGTCTCTTCAGGATTGTACTTATGTGTACTAAGTCTCAAAAGAAGGAGGGACCCTATCACTAGCAGAGAAGTGGAGAGAGGCGCGAGGTGGGGAAAAGCGCATTCGCAGCAAAGGAAAGGCTCAGAGACAGAGTTTAAGAAAATCCAGGGACATGGAACAAATATCCCAAAGTGAGATATAGAAATAGAAAGATGAGACCAGGAATGGGTAGGTTGGGAACAGACTGTGAAGGGCCATGGCTGTTCTGATAGGGAATTTGGGCTTTATCCTCCAGGCTTTTGAGGACCATCAGAGATTTTTCACCCACGGAAGCCCACGATCACTTTTTTGTTCCATTCACTGTTGTCGACCCCATTGATGGAGTTCTGAGCTCCCCAGGGACGGTGCCAACCTGCCCTGATCACTTTCCTTCTTAAGAAACGTCACAGGCAGCTTTATCCATCGCACTGTGTGCACGGTTCCCCCACGCTACTAATTTTCATAAGACATAGTTGAAATTGCTCTTAGTTTATGCTATTGCTGCTGAGGCTCAGTTTTCATTTTAATACCATGTGCAGAAAATGCAGGGGAAATCTGACTCCGGATTGTAGTTAGGCACATTTGTTCACTGCAGAAGCTCTGCCTCTGGCTCTTTCAAGCCATTAAGATAAATGTTTCGCCCTGGGCTATCTGTGATGTATTTGTTTTCTGAAAGAGTTAATGTAACTCCCAAATGTGTCTATCTTATTCCCGAGAATATGTGACAACGATGGAGGAATCCGTCTTATTTAGAGCTATGAAAGCCAGTATTTAGCTAACAACTTCTTCAAACACAGTGCTATACAGGTTATAAGCTTCCTAGGGGGTCACAAAGAAAGAGAAACAGGAGAAAGGCTGGTTTCTGCCCTTGAGTGTTGACAGTCTAAGAGGAGAGGCTGCGGGAGCACAAAGGAGCGATTGAAAACACTTCGTTAAAAACATGAAGGAGAAATTTGAAGGTGACAGACTCAGAACAGACAAGCTCCCCAACATAAGATTTCAATAGCTTCTAGGTGATATCTTTCCTAGAACATGCCACTATCAACGCTTGTACGGTAAGACTTGCCAGGAAGAAAAATTTAAAATATAACTTTACTCGGTAAATGCTGTCATTCTAATTTTGAGCTCTTAATGCCTCCTCTATTACAAGCCTTTCTCTCCAAGAGTTCACTTGCTCAGGTACAGAAAATTATGTCTTTTCCTTTGCTTTTTAGGCAGTTGTTTTGTGGGGGTGCAAATTCTGAAAAAAAAAAAAAATTCTAGAGAGACTAGTTGGCAGGATAGTTTACCCAGGAGAACTGAGGACTACCTGGCAATAAGAGGGAGATCAACCCTCTCGGAACCCCGCCCTCAGGGCACGCAGCTGATAGGCTCTGCAGCCTGCCTCCAAGACCAAGCAGAAGTGGTTTCTAAATGGGTCGTTCAGGCCCACAATCCCTTACCAACAATTCCAAAATACCCAAAGCTCTGAAAACCACGCATTTTTCTAACTCATTGGTGACAAAAGCTGGCTTGCACTGATAATTGGGTATATTATTTACTCCATTCGGTATGAACATATTTTCCTACAGAAATAGAAATGTGTTTGATCATAGCATGCTGCCCCCCCCCACTGAGTATATAATTTATGCTTGATCATTTAAAGATCTGAAAATGCTGAGTTCTATCTAAAACAAATCTGGCCCCAAAGGTTTCGGTTAACAAACCATACCCGTATCTTGACAGCCACTTTTTAAGCACCTCGCCCATGCAAGTGCTGTACCGATATCATCTCATAGGACCCTCACTGTGCCGTATGGATGAGGCATTCATAGTACTGTTTAAATGATGGAGAAACTGAGGCCCAGCAAAGTTAAGCGATTCATCCCAACATCCCACAGTAAGTAAGTGATAGAGCAAAGACTCAAACTCAGGTCCGTCTGACTCCAAAGCTCCTTTCACTCAGCCTGGGGTTTCTCATCATTGTCCCTGTTGACCGCCCCATCCAGCCACTGCCTGGATGGTGAACCCTGGTTTCTGGGATTCTTCAGGTCTATGCAGATGCCGAGGGAGACGAAGTTGTTAAGGATCTAAGAGGAGCTACTTTCTCCTCTTGACCCTTGGAACTATTAACGGGTGTCTTCTTGCAAGACCTGCGTTTTTATGCCGATCCATTGCCATCTAGTGGCTATTTTTAAGATCAGTTTTGCATAATATGTTAGGATGTTGCAGGATCCTTTCTAACAGGCAGGGGGTTTGGTCCTTGGATGCTGTTGAAAAAAATAACAAGATTTGTAGTAAAAAGGAACCTAACCCAAGTAAATATTTATAAAATGAAATAAATATTCATTTTCATGTTCTTCAGGTAAAGGATTTGCAAGATGGATGGGGTTTGCTAAGGCTTTATAAAATCTCATCTCTGACCTAAATAATCGGATTAAATCTCTACACAGGCTGCTTAGCAAAATAAAAGCTTTCTCTCAAATCATTTCATCAGCCTTTCCTCAAAGTTTGCCAGGGACTGTGTCTGTTCTAATTATAATATTTACAATGCAAATTGGTGGTTGCGATGTACATTCTCTCCATGAAATTTTAAAAAGTCATTCATATCCTCATTTACATATGTTCCTTTCCAAAACAGACAAACTCTTACTCATCTTTGGTAATAATGATACGATTTATAAACTTGAAGGTGGGTGAAAGGGAATCGTAATATTGCCCATCAAAAGGAAAGCTTTTAGACATTATAAATACTTAGTATATTTCAGTTTAATAATATTTATTGAGCTTCTGTCAAGTCCTGTGACAGATTCAAATATGGACTTAGCAGTTTCTAGGCCTCAAGTTGCTTAGAATCTAGAGGAGAGAGATCAGCAAGTACACAGTTGAGGGGAAAATACCAGAATGTGATGCAGGAGAATCTGTGCAGTTGGTCTGTAAATTGGAATAGTACAGAAATCCTGAAGACACTCAGTAGCTTGCTAGTTTCAGAGGCCAGGGCCTGGCAACTTCGTAACACTAAAGTGTCCTCAGATGAACTGAGATCAACCTCAAGTATTTAATTAACGGACCAACGAGAGAGTTAAAATGGCTTAGGGGTTAAAAACAAAAACCTTTGGTGGCATAACACATAGCCTTCCATTCGTTCTTCCAGCCTAACCCTGAGGACAGTCATGCACATGTCAGAATCACAGGAGTCTCCCATGACACGGTGCCTGTGGGTTAAACGGTGAATCTTACAAGGCAGGAATATGAAATAATGAAGCAGATCTCCCAAATTCACTTTATGTTAACATTATGTGGCTTGCAAGAAAAAGAAAGTGTAGGATATAATAATGTAAGGATATAATGAAGGAGCCTAGGTATTTTCTTTTTTGAAAGCTAACAATCCTTATCAGAACTTAGTGGTAGGTCCAGTGCCATTTGTCTCTGCTTTTTTCCCCCTTTTGGCATGTTTCTCTCGCATTCCCTAGTCTCTTAATTCTGAATTGTGACAGTGTCTTGCTTTGGTACACATGTTTATTCATGGGGTCCTGTTTACAGATTTCATTCTATCCAAGTAAGAATGCAGCAGTAATGAGCTTTCTTTATTTTTGCCTCTGGGTGTGTGATGGCTTAGTAAGAGCAAAGGCAATAAGCGGCAAGACTCAGAGACTCAGTACCGAGCAGAAGAACCTAGTGATTTGCACCAGGGCAGATGGAAGGTACATGTCACCCTGGAACTACGGCCCAGAGACAGCACAGAGAGGAAGGGACAAGGGACCCTGCGCAGCACTCAGTTGCCCCGCTCTTCGTGAAGACTCGCTACATCCTTACTTGTTCCTGAACTTGATCCAAAGCCTCCTTAGGGAAACAAGAGGTTCTCATCTAGGGAAGGCCGGCCTAGAACGCACCCTTTGACCACCTGGAAGACGAAAGTAATGAACTCCCAAAATGATCTCCAGAGTTCCCAATAGATGTATAAACTTCATCTGAGCCTTTAAAGCTGCGAGGCTTTGGATGAGGAATACAAGCACACGGGGCGTTTACTGGCAACACACCCGGTTGGAAGGCAGTAAGAGAATCGTGGGTAAGGGCACCCACGAGCTCTAATCGAGGCCGCTTAGTTCCACCTCGACCAGCTACCTTGAACCTGGGAAAGTTCCTTGACTCTTCCGTATCTAGATTCCGTTATCTGTAAAGCAGGAAAGTGGTAGGATTTGCCTTATGGGGTTATTTCAAAGATTGAAGAGTGACTCCATCTAAGGCACTCGGCATAGTGCCTGTCACAGAGAAATCCCTCAACAAACATTAGCCGTTATTATTACGCTGAAGTGTTGACTTAGCTTTAAATAATTCAATATGGATGCATTTATCAAGTAGCTATTACATGCAACAAATAGTAAAATGAATGTTCATTGAAAAAGAAAAGCTCGGTGTTATCTATGCGGAAAGAGAAATTAACAATCATTAAGTCAAGTACCGTGGCAATATTCTCAAATGCAGTATTACGAAAAAACAAAAAGATGTTTTTTGAGTAATTGCTTTTTGGGGGCACATTTTCCTTGTTAAATTCCACCTTACCAAAGATACTTCTGGAGGCAGCGCATATAATGACATACAGATAGTGCGTAGTTTCCATGTGATCTAGCTCATTTCAAGAAGTTTGGGAAACCTAAAGGAACAAAATGGTAAGCACGTCCTTTGGACAATTTTCCCTCATATATCAATTTCTGGAAAGTATCTCCTCATTTGTCAATTTCTTGACTGGGTGTTTTTCTTCACGAGCTAGTCAGTAACGAATTTAGCATTGAGCTCTCAGAAAATGGCAAAAGTACTAAAGAACTAGGACATAACACTATTCAGGATTCAAGGTAACGTTTTCCGTTTTTTTTATTAAACATATTTTTTAAATGCCAGCACTCACCAACTGTGCAAAGAAGAAAGTCATAAAAACAAAACTCCCAATCCCCAGTGTGTACAGGAAATGGAGAGACAAAAATTCAATAAAAAAACCAATTTTAAGTTTTGGCTTCTGTGGAGTTCCATACACCATATGGATTTAGAAATCTTTTAAAATGATGAAACCAGCAATGTGTCCCTAAGAGTTCACTGGCTTATTGGAATCCTGGGACAGGACACAAGCAGTGGTGTAATTGTCACACGTAGAATGTGACGATAGTGGTAATGTTTGTAAAATGTTTAGAAAGTGCGTAAATGCGGGGCGCCTGGGTGGTGCAGTCGTTAAGCGTCTGCCTTCGGCTCAGGGCGTGATCCCGGTGTTATGGGATCGAGCCCCACATCAGGCTCCTCCGCTATGAGCCTGCTTCTTCCTCTCCCACTCCCCCTTCTTGTGTTCCCTCTCTCGCTGGCTGTCTCTATCTCTGTCGAATAAATAAATAAAATCTTAAAAAAAAAAAAAAGAAAAGAAAGTGCGTAAATGCTACAAAAATGATGGAAACGGAGCCCTAGAGCTCTGCCCGGTGTTTGTTATTATTGCTGTTGCTTTAGACCATCCCCAACCTTGGAGAAAAAGTGTTCACATGCATGTCGAAAGCCCCATCTCGTACCTCCAGCCCACTTGACTCCCCTGAACTTCTGTATTCAACTACCTACTTGACATCACTTTCAATTTTACTTAAAAAGGCCAAGCAACCTACTTTCATCACTGCCTCCCCATTGCAGTAAAGGGCAAGCGTCCATTTCCAATGCCTGCTGACAAAAACTCTGGGGTCATCTGTGGTTCCGTTCTTCCCTCAAACCCATGTCTATTATGTCAGCGAACCCATCAGCTCTGCCTTCACACTCTGTCCCCCATCCAGGCTTGTCTTACTGGCTGCACGCCACCGTGGTCCCCGCCACCCTGGTCCCCATCCCCGTCATTCATTGCTCCCCGGCTCAGGGCCATTGCTTCCAGCTGGCTCCTGGCTTCCTCACTGGCTGCCTTTGGTCTATTTTCAAAACAGCAGTTGGAGTGATACTGTGACAATGTTAAGACAGATCATGTCAATCTGTTGCCCCAAACCTTCCAATAATTTCCCTTCCCGCTCGGTACAAGCCAACATCGCTGTAATGGCCAGAGGCACCGTCTATCTGTGGGTCCCTGCTCCTTTGGGCTCTCTGATCTCATTTCTTCTGCTTCGTTCCTCTCTCTCTCTCTCTCTTCCCTCCTCCCCGATACTCATCCCACTCAGATATTCTGAACTGGAACACATCCTTCCCACTTTGCCCAAAAGCCCCTTACCTCACCCCTTCTTTCTTGGTGGTATGAACCTCCTTAGTAATCTTCCCTTGTGGTACCTAAAAGTGCAAAGCCCCCTCCATACCCTTTCGTTCCTTTTCCCTACTTTTCTCCTGAGCATTTATCATCATCCAACTAACTGTGTGTTTCATTTCACTTGGGTATCTAACAGCTGATGCTGTCAGGGGTTGTTCCGGAAGGGAAGGGAATTTTTGTATTCACAGTGTCTGTCGCCGGTACCCAGGGAGTGACAAACAGGGTTCCAGTCAGGTTTATGGGGCCTGACACTTAGACAGTAAATGATCTGAAGGACCCTCTTTAAAAAACAAACAAACAAACAAACAAAAAACCCACAAATTACCAGTATAAAATTTAGATATAAAAGTGAATATTACTTAGAATTAGAAATCACAGTAATTATTTGTTAAACAGTCAAAAGCTAGCATAACAATCATCAGGTCCAAAAAATATAACACCTTTATTTACTGCCTATTTATGTCTACAATAGTTTTTCTCTATATTTTTGGATATTTCCTCTTTAATACCTCTTTTTATCATAATATTTTTATAATAGCCTCTTTAGAGAAAATTAAAAGGTAATTTGGTTTTTCCTCTGGTGTAGTTGAAGTTTTGTTTTGCTCTTTTTAAATTGATTGCTTGCTTGATTTATTGTTTGTTTTTTAAGATGTATTTATTTATTTTAGAGAGAGAGCGCATAAGTGGGAGGGGCAGAGGGAAGAGGGAGAGGGAAGGAGAGAATCCTAAAGAGACTCTGCCCTGAGCACAGAGCCTGACGTGGGGCTCCGTCTCACGACCCTGAGATCGTGACCTGAGCCAAAACCAAGAGTCAGACACTAACCGACTGAGCCACCTAGGGGCCCTGTTATGTGGTTTGTATCGATAGTTCACTTTACAGCTTGCTGTGGGTGCTGTCACGTAAGTTACTAGGATTGGTGTCTAATTTGGAAGAACGTCTATCAGGTCTTTCATGTAGAGTTGCAGGATTTCAGGTTCCTGTGTGCTGACCAATCTTAAATACTCCTTGATACAATGACACTCAACGGCTCACCAGTGATGTCCTCACTGTAACGGCCTGATAGGAGTTTCAGGTTATCTTTGTTAATGGCAGTGGGGATAATATTTGCAACCTAACACACAAATTCTCTGTTTTTTTTTTTTTTTTTTTTTTTACAAATTCAGTTTTTAGTATACAGGTTTTGTACCTGCCAAAATAGGAAATGCAATAACATCTAGTTCATGTAATTCTCAGAAAGAAAACATTGCCTGGCACATTTATAATTATATCTGCTACACTTTTAGTACATTCCTGACCAGAGATAAACCAGGAGAATCGAATTGACTATTTCGAATTTTACAAACCTAGTGATTGGAAGAATTTTCCAAAGGCTGGCTCCCACTGGTTTCTCCTTGCTATCCACATGCTTTGCTGTAGGACACATTCATAGCCCAGTATGACCACTGGCCCTGCACTTTTGTGCCAAAATCTTGAGAGGATTGATGCAGCAAGCAGTAGCATATTTCTGGAAACCCTTCCTACCCCAGGATGGTTAGCAGCAACCTGCATCCTCCATCAGCTCTCCCTTAGCCAGACCCCTCACAATGCCTGCAGCCCCCCATTGCCAGAAAATATACAGTGAAGTCTGAGTGGAAAGTGACAGTGGTCCTGATTATGGTGAAAGTATCTTGTTATAGCAAATCTCACAAAACCGCATAGCCAGGTGAATGCATTAATAGAGCCAATCCTGGGACTTTGAAAAGGGCCTGGGTAAGTGAGGAGCCCTGAAGGTTCAGTTTTCATTAGGTTCATAATTAATTAGCTTTTGGCACTCAATAACTATTTGTTGAATAAAGTAAGGAAAGGATGAGCAATATCTGAGGCTCAAACTCAGATCTTCAAAATCTAAACAGCATGATATTTCTAGAACCCTGCTGAATGCGGCACAGTCTTACGTGATGGGAAATTCAAGCTACACACCCAGTGAGCCCTGTCCCTCTAGGTTAAGGGAAGTGCTGTGAGGATTATATGGTGGGGCGGAGGACAGCAAGAAGAAAGAATGAAGAACTGGTGGGAAAAACTGGGGAACATTCTATTCATGCTCTTGGCACTGGTCTGGAGTCCGAGAAGCCAGGAGGTGAGTGACAGCAAGACTTTGGACAAGTTACCTCTCAAAGCCTCAGTTTTCCTTCTAAAACTGTGTGGCCCATAATGGGTAGTCAGTAAATGGTAGCAACCACTGTTGTTTTGTTGGTAGTGATGGCGTTGTAATGACAAGACTGCTGTGATACATGAATTGATTATTCATTCACCTCAACTTCCTCTGGTTACCTTTCTGGATTCTGCCATTTCTTCTTCTTTAAACCACCCCCCAAAGCAAACAAGATGGGGGCCCATTTCTGGCTGGTCCTTTTGCCTGATACTCCTGAGCCCTGACAGTAGATAGGGCCCCTCGCAAAGCAAAACATCAGTGATGAAGTCACAGCTCTCACTGTTTCTGCCTTCCTGTTCTGTTTTTGCCATGGAGCTCAGTGCTTTTTCTGAAGCCAGCCTCCCAGCTGGCTGCCTGAGCTGAGTCCATTTTTGCCCTTTCCAAGAAGTTAGACTGGTAAGAGAGGAGCAAGAAAATATCTAGACCAATTTTTTTTCCCGCCCACTACGTAAGCGAGAATTTTAAAACCACAGGATTCATGAGTTTTCACTGGACGTGACATATTCAGTGGCCCTCTCGTTGACCAGTCCCTGCTAGTTCACTGTCGAAGACTCATGTGACTATAATCACAGACAAAATATTATAGCAATGAACAGAAAAATATGCCCCCTCACTTAGAGTCAGTAATATCCTTTATGAATTACCCTTGATAGCCCAAGTCCTTTTTAAACTAATTGTATTTGAAGTTCTTTACTCATTTTTTTCTTGTGGTGGAAAAATCCCAAGTTCATGGCCACTGCAATGCAAAAGAAGGCAAATGACCCTTTAGTGGGCAAGCGTCGGAAGGGTGGCCAGCGGTGATGACAGATGGCTTGTCCCACTCTGCCATTATCGGGTTCAAGCTTTTCCAGGCGCGTAGAGAGCTCCTATTATCACAGGGCATCCATATACACGAACCCATGGAGAAACAGAGGTGGGAGTCCAAATGGCTAGGAGTGGTATGAGAATTTAATAAGGATACAAAGAAAGTATTTGCAAAGTAGAAGTATGCACTCTTGGGATTGTCTCCGGAATTTACATGGATTATAAAGCAGCTGTAGAAATCTATTCCAATCAGTGTCAGTTTTGCGGCCCAAGAATTTTAAATTGAAGTGATTTTTTTTCCTTTAGAACATTTGACATCTGCACATTAAGTTTCTAATTTCCTTTTCCAACAATTTTGGACCCACTTGCTGACCTGTAACTGTGCAGTGACTTGACATTGACAATTGCCCCCGTGCTCATTCTCAAGGCAAGTGCTTGTTTCCAGGTGAGGTTTTTTTTTTTTTTTTTTTCTTTTTCGGTTTCTAGCCTATTTTGTGATAAACTTTGGCCTCAATTATATACTTTCTGAAATCAATGAGAAGGAGTTATTGCTCCTTTCTCCTAATGTATCACACAAATTAGTGAGATAATACTCTTGTCTAATGTTATATACATTTTTTCTTTGCAGTAATATTGATTGTCCCATTTTTCTCACTTCTCTCTGTGAAAGCCCATGGGGCAGAGGGTGAAGGGAAGCTCATTTGTTAAATGACCCCACAGCAGATGAAATTAGTTCCCACTTCTTTCCAGAGGCTTTCTCTGCCAGGGTTAAAGTCATTCTTTAGTAGCAAAGCATCACAAATGCCAATAATGTATTTTAGGTAAAACATGCCCCAAAACGAAGAATGACAACAATTACAATAGGTTTGCCAAGGATTCTGTACAATTATCTATCCTGAAGTTTGGACCTTAATTCCCAATAGAAAAAGTAGAATAGTTTAATTATAACAGTATATTCTTAGAGCCTTTAGCACCCACACTCTAGGCTCATGGTCTAGAAACCTACAAACTTATACCTTGATCATAGCCTGAGAATACTTAGTCATAACCAGTAATCTTTCTCATAGAATAATAAGCTTGCTTAGCTAGGCTGCAGATTGTCCCTCAAAGGACAAGGCTAATGTTTAAAAGAGATATCTCTGAATTCTAAATATTTATCAGTTCTCTCTTCCTCTCAAATCATGGTTCCCATATATGGTGTCGTCAATCTTAACTTTAAAACTTATCTTTTACAATGACAGGAATAGGCAATAATAATCTTACCTCGGAGGAGTTAGCTCAAGAGTGAATGCTGTGGCCCATAGTCGAGTTCCCATGTGGGGTTGCCATGTAAAACACAGATGCTTAGTTAAATTTGGCTTTCTGGTTGACAGTGAATTATTCTATGCAATATTTGGGACATAGTTATACTAAAACTCATTCAGTATTTATCCAAAATTCAAATTTAATTGGGTTCCTCATAAGAGACAGAAGAGAAGACACAGGGATAAAAGAAGGCCATGTGGAGAAAAAGGAAGATCCTAGAATGATGCAGCCTTGGGAGCACCCAGAGTCACCAGAAGCTGGAAGAGGCAAGGAAGGCTGGTCTTCAAGAGCCCTCACAGGAAGCATGGCCCTGCCAACCTATTGACTTCGGACTTCTGGCCTCCAGAACGGTGAGACGACATATTTCTGCTGTTTCAAGCCCCCCAGTTTATGGTAATTGGCTATGGGAGTCCTGGCAAACAAATCTACTCACTTATGTCACTTTTTTGTCACATCTTCTATGTGCTTCCAGTCACAGTCCTGATTCAGCTGTCCTTAACCTTAACCTTTTGTCTCTTTCTAAAACCAAATAATAAAAATACGTCATGTACTAATAGACCAGATGAGTCAAATGAAGACCCAGTGCAGTGTGGTACTGCTTATCATTTGGTGAAAATATATAGATTGATGTCTATTTCAAATTACATGTTTTCCAACAAATCCTCCCCCTCTCAACACACCATACTCTCTGTGTGTATATATAATCTTTTATGGGCATATACAAAAATAAAGACATTCATGAAAAAAATGAAACATTCCATCTTAAAATCATACTAAAAGCAACTCTGCTTTTAAAATGTAAATAGCATCACGTGAAAAATAAAGTTTAGCTGCATCAGATTTTTGGTGACATAGGTACTTCTAACATGAATTTTAATCATGAAAACGTGGCACCCGTGTTGGTTTTAAATGAAGAGCTGAAAGAATTGATAATTTAAGGTTTTCAGGTTGGATTTTGCTTCCCTTGTGTTAGGGAATTTTAAAAATCAATATCACTAAGAAAAGAAAGACTATTTCCAGTGAGTAGAGTGCTTTCGGAATGAGGGCAGCCAGGCAGTAGGGTCAGGCCATGGGCACGAGGGGGGGCGGAGGGGCAGGTTGCTAACTGACCTCAGTGAGTGGCTCTAATTCTTGACTATACGTGACAATCACTTGGGGAGCTTTTACAAGATGCATGGGTCCTCCCTGGAAAGATTCTGACTCTGTTAGTCTGGACTGCGGCCTGTCGTGGGTATTTTAAAAAGTTCTCAGGCAATTCTCTTGTATGGCTGGGGCTGAGGACCTCTGATGCAGACTGGCAATTTGCTCAGTCCCAAAGCCTCACTCTGAAGAAGGTGCGCGCGCACACACACGCACACACACACACACGCACACACACACACACACACACGCACACACACACACGCACACACACACGCACACACACACACACACACACACACACACACGGAGAACAGCCATTTTCAACCATGCACCACGAGCCAAAAGACATCTTGTTGGTCCCACAGCTCTCTTGCTCCTCACAGCAATCACAGTGTGGGTGTCGTCTTTCATGTTTCCATCTCGAAAAGTGAGGGTCAAGAATTTTAAGGAACATGTTCAAGACACGCTTGTAAAAGCAGTAGAGATGGATGTGCATGAAGTTCCGCCTTCTACAAAGTCAAGGTCAGGACCATTTCCACTCTGTTTCTTTGTGTATTTCCTACTATTGCTGGTGCTGAGGAAAAGATACACTTTAGGAATGATTAACGACCCTTGTGAAATGTATGGAGCTGCTGGCTACCTTTGCAGCTTATAGCAAAGGAAAGAAAATAATTATAATCCGTAGGTACTATTCATCCTCAAAAGCCGAGCTAACTGACCTGTGTAGAGGCACGTGAGAGCTGCTGGGTCTATCAGCTTGGATATGGTGAACTACAGTCCCAGTTATATAGTCAAGCACTAATCTAGTCGCTGCTGTGAAGGTACTTTGCAAGTGTGATTAAAATTCCCAATTAAGGGGCAGCTGGGTCGCTGCAGTTGGCTAAGCGTCCCACTCTGGGTTTCTGCTCAGGTGGGATCTTGGGGTTGTGGGATCAAGCCCTGCCCCGGCTCTGTGCTGTGTGGAATCGGCTTGAGTTTCTCTCTCCCTCTGACCTCCCCCCCCCCCCGCCTTGTGCTCGCCTGCTCTCTCTCTCAAGTAAATGAACAAATCTTTAAAAAAAAATCCCCAATTCATTGACTGTACATTAGTTAAAGGGATATTATCCTTCATGGGCCTGCCCCGATCAGGTAAGCCCTTTATAAGAGAGCTGAGGGACCCCAAACAACTTCTGTAATCTTAGGGATCCCTAACAACTGCTTCCTTGTGGGGTTCCTATCTGTCCATGACACTCTTTTCCTGATCGTGTGCCCTATAGACTTCAGACTTGCTTAACTGGCCCCCACAACTGCATTATATTTAAAATTGCCTATCGGCTCTGCTCTGCTCTTTGAACCTTTACAAGTTCAGTTTAAAAAGAAAGGCTAGGATCCATGCATATATATCCTTGCTTCTTAGAACTGCTTAGAGAGGTTCATTTAGCAAACCAATAATTGCTCTAAGACAAGTTGTCAGCCAGAAAGGCCCCTCTTTCTTTTGTTTTGTTTTAGACCAGTGGTCTTCAGAGTGTGCCCCCAACCCCAGCCCCACCCCACCAGCAGCACACGTATCAGCAGAGAATGTGTTACCAACACAGATTTCTCCAGCCCCATCAAATGAGAAACTCTGGGTCTGGGGTCTGCATTCTGTGTTCTGGTAAGCTCTCCATGATCCTGACGCAGGCTGATGCTTGAGAACCGTTTAGACAATGATGTAACGATAGATATTTGTAAAAGTTTCTTAAGTCATATGACATGAGAGAAAACAAAACGAAATAATCCCTAAGTTTATAAAATACAGGTCTCATTGGTTCACTTTAGAACCGGCCACATCTCTGCCTTGGAAGGAGGCTTCCAAATGGAGCAATCAAGCTTCGCCTGCAGGATAGCGATGAGCACAGACCAGCATCTCCCATTCTGTTAGTGCTGGCATCAACAGCACGGTGGCTTTGTGACTTCACGTGTCATTGCTCACTAGCTAACTCTTTGCTGACTGGAAAGTTGTTACTTGGGTCATTAAAGTCTGGTCTCCAACCAGAGTCCCTCCGATTCCCTGCTTCCCCACCTTGCATTCCAATCTGTAAGGTTTGGCCTTCACCCCAGCTACTGTTTGGTTTGGTTTTGCTTTGTTTTGTTTTCATGTTTAGAAGTAATTAGATAAGCTCAGCCGATGACAGGTTGGTGTTCATAGGGCTTATTTGTGCATCTGATGCCTCCCTTGGGTTCTTTTGTTTTTCTTGGCCCCATGTCCATACGCTGGACTCCTTTCACCAGCCAGCCATGTCAGAAATGCATGTTTTTTGTCCCAAGTGAAAATGGGCAAATCAGGCCATCACAAATACATCATCACTCCTTGGAAAATTAACTCAAGGCACGCAACTGGTAGTGGACCAGTGACATCAACCCAAACCCTCCTTAAACACCGGAAGGAAATCCACTCTGCACGTGCTATCAGCCCTTAGTTGGCACCGTTGCATTCTCACAAGAAATGAAACCTGTTTTGGTGCTTATTTGTGTACTTAGTTTTCTGTTCTGAAGCAGTATCATCTTGATGTCTCAACGTAAGGAGGGATGAGAGCGAAGATGAAAGTATCAATGCAAATTTGAATAACCCAGTTATTCCAGTCGTTTCCACACTCAACTCCATTTGAATAAGAATGCCTTATTTCCTCTCTAAGAATTCATGTACAATACTCTTTTTTTTTTTTTAAAGATTTTGTTTATTTATTTGACAGAGAGAGAGACAGCCAGCGAGAGAGGGAACACAAGCAGGGGGAGTGGGAGAGGAAGAAGCAGGCTCATAGCGGAGGAGCCTGATGTGGGGCTCGATCTCATAACGCCGGGATCACGCCCTGAGCCGAAGGCAGACGCTTAACCTCTGTGCCACCCAGGCGCCCCATGTACAATACTCTTACCACAAGCCGACCTTACTGGATGGTTTGGGGCCAAGTGGGAAGGTAGCAAAGTAGCATTATCATTCTAAAAACACCTTATTCTTTTTCAACACTCATGGTAAGTTTTATAATATATGTTCACATCACACCCCCATTTGAGATTGGTAAAAATCATTTTTTTCTAAACAGATTCAGGCGGGGGGGGGAGTTGGGGGGAGGAAGAAAACCTAAGCTGAAAAGATAGGTCAAACCTCAGACCTTGGTAAGTTAGGCAGGCTTCATTCATTCACCCAACCATTTGATTCTTCATTCATTCATTTAGTGAATATTTGTTGAGGCTACAGTTATAAAATAATTTGGTTGGGGAGTATGCGTGTGTGTATACATGAGTACCACATAATCTAAAAATGCTTTTAATTGTTCATGTATCTATTATACTCTCATGTGTACATTATTCTTTATTGTCATACCATTAGGAATAATTAATTTAACATTCCCACATATACAAAATTAAGACAATCTTATATCCTTAGAAAAGAAGCTTCACCCAGCCACTCAATTTAAAATGTCAATTCAGTGTGTTAAAACACCAGAGATTCATATTAGGAGGGTGAAAGCAAATATCAAGACTGCACAAAACAAACACTATTACAAGACAGGTGAGTATTTCATCAATTCTTGTTTTCCTGTTCTTTTAGATTGGCCAGTGCCTCTGTATGTGGCTGACGTTGGACCAATGGACTTAATGGAGGTGATGTTAGCACTTTAATTAAATGAAAAGTCCTACTTGAGTAATAATTAGGGTACTGAGTCTCTTGATATTCTATCAAGATATTCTCAAGTTTCTCAAGTATCTATAAACTGTCCTAGCCTGACTTTTCTGAGCAAAGCCTTCCCCATGGTATGTATTGTCACAGAAAGACAATTCTTAGCAAGAAAAAGAAACTTAAAATAGGTAGCAAGGTGGGATACCATACTTTGTTCAAATCTCGAGTTGGAAATCAATTTCAAATAGCATGACCAGTACTTAATGGAATAGAACATAACAGATTGGAAAGGAAAGGAAAACACCAGAATGAATCTTATGGTACGCCATAAGGTGGGTATTGTTGGGGGAAAGCCTTTTCCTTATATATAATCTCTCGCATCATCAGCTACTTTCTCTCTACCAAATCTGCCTATATCATAAACACGGAATTATTTCACTTTACACCCAGACTGCTCCTGAACCTACTAATCACCCTGCCCCAATTCTTTCCTTTCCTTTAAAGCAGATTTCCTTAAAGTAGTGTCCATCTTTTTGCATTCCCTCCTTCAGTCTATCTTGACTGCCCTTCCCTCAGCTTTTGAGCCCACCACTCCAGCAAAACAACTACAGTCAAAGTCACCACTGATGACCATATTTCCAAATCCAATGGCAAATTCTAAGCCGTCATCTGCTTGGCCAACCAGTAGCACTGGATGTGTTAGTTCACTCCTAGAAACACCTCCTCTTGGGGCACCTGGGTGGCTCAGCTGGTTGAGCGTCCTACTCTTTTTTTTTTTTTAAAAGATTTTATTTATTTATTTGACAGAGATAGAGACAGCCAACGAGAGAGGGAACACAAGCAGGGGGAGTGGGAGAGGAAGAAGCAGGCTCATAGCAGAGGAGCCTGATGTGGGGCTCAATCCCATAATGCCAGGATCACGCCCTGAGCCGAAGGCAGATGCCCAACCGCTGTGCCACCCAGGTGCCCCTGAGCATCCTACTCTTGATTTAAGCTTAGGTCATGATCTCAGGGTCTTGAGATCAAGCCCTGCATTGACTCTGAGCTCAGTGAGGAGTCTGCTTGAGATTCTCTCCTTCTGCCCCTCCCCCTGCACTCTCTGTCTCTTAAATAAATAAATAAATAAATAAATAAATAAACAAATCTTAAAAGAAAGAAAAAAAAAACCCTCCTACTACCCCTCCACTGCTATCATTCTGGTCCAAGTAATTTTCTCTCTCCCCTGTATGTTTGCACTAGTCTCCTAACTGGTCTCCTTGCTTCTGTCCTTACCCACTAGCCCCCTTTTCCCCCCGCTACAAGCTGTTCTCAATGAAACAGCCAAATCACTTCATTCTTTTGCTTAAAATCCTCCAACAACTTCTCATGTTATTAAAGGTTAAAGTCAACATCTTATAAGAGCCTATGAGGCTCTACAGAATCGGCCCCTATCCCAGCCTCACTGCTCACCACTCTTATTCTGCTTTACCATTTCTGACCACACTGGCCTTCCCCCTGTTTCCCAAAACTGACCAGGCATGCACATTATGGGAATCCCAAATGAAGAAGAGAGAGAGAAAGGAAAGGAGAGCTTACTTAAAAATATAATGGCCAAAATCACTCAAATCTGAGGGAAAAAATGGACATACAAATTCGAGAAGCTCAAAAAATCTAACTAAAAATTTTAAAAATCTAACTAAAATCAAAGAACCACACAGGACACATTACAATCAAATTGTCTAAAGTCAGACAAAGAGAGAATCTTGAAAGCAGCAAGAGAAAAGAAACTTGTTATATACAAGGGAAGCGCCATAAGACTATCAAAGGATTTCTCAGTAGAAACCTTGCAGATCAAAAGGGAGTGGGGTGATATATTCAAAGTGTTGAAGGAAAAAAAAAACTGTTAACCAATAATACTGTATACAACAAAACTGTCCTTTGAAAATGAAAAAGAAATGAAGACTTCTCTAGATAAACAAAACCTGAGGGAATTCATTACTAATAGACCTACTCTATAAGAAATGCTGAAGGGAAAAAAAAAAAAAAAAGAAAGAAATGCTAAAGGGTGTCCGTGACTTTGAAATAAAAGTTGCATAGACTGTAAAAGACAATAACAACCTAATCTGTGTTAATGGGTATACAATATATGAAGTTGTATTTTATAATATAAATAATAAAAAATGTGGGGAGATGGAGGTACAAAATGGTGGAGTTTTTGTATGTGATTGAAATTAAGTTGTTATCAGTTTAAAATAGAATGCTGTAACTTTCAGATATTTTATATAATTGCAATGGTAATCACAAAGAAAATATCTATAGAAAATATGCAAGAGAAATGAAAAAAGAATCAAAGTATGTCCTACCAAAAAATATATGAAACACAACAGAAGGCATTATAAGAGGAAAGAGGGGATGAAAAAGCTACAAATCATACAGAAAACAACAAAATGGAAATATAAGTCCTTCCCTGTCAGTAATTACCTTAAATTTAAATGGATTAAACTCCTTAATCAAAAGAGAAATCGGATGAATGGATAAAAAAACAAGATCCAACCATCTGTAGTCTTTAAGACATTCATTTTAGATTTAAAGACACACACGGATTGAAAGTGAAAGGATGGAAAAAGATATTCCATACAAATGGTAAGCAAAAGAGAGAAGTGGCTATACAACTATCAGACAAAATAGACTTCAAGTCAAAAACTGTTGCATAGTGATGAAAGAGTCAATTCATCAAGAAGACATAATAATTTAAATACTTACGCACCAAATCTCAGAGTCCCTAAATATGTGAAGCAAACTTTGGTGGAACTGAAGGGAGAAAGATAGAAACACAGTAATAGTAAAAGACGACCCCCCCCTTCAATAATGGATAGGACAACAAGAGAGAAGAGTGATAAACATAGCACTTGAACAACTCTAGATCAATCTGACTAACCAGACATATACAAAACACCAACCAACAGCATTAGAATATACATTCTTCAGGATAGACCAATCGGGAGGCCACAAAACAAATTTAACAAATTCAAGAAGACCGACCTCATATAAACTATCTTTTCTGATCACGGTGGAATGAAACTAGAAATCTGTAGTAAAAGGAAAACTGGAAAATCCATCCATATGTAGGAAGCAAGCAACACACTCTTCAACAACTAGTGGATCAAAGAAGAAGTTACAAAGGAAATTAGAAAATACCATGAGGTAAATGAAAACAGAAATGCGAAATACCAAAACTTATCGAATGCAGTAAAAACAGAGCTAAGAAGGGAAGTTTGTGGTTGTAAATGTATACATCAAAAAAGAAAAAAAGATCCCAAATCAAAAACCTGACTTTACTCCTCAGGGAACTAGTAAAAGAACAAACTAAACTCAAAGCTAGTGAAAGAAAGGAAGTAGAGGCGCCTGGGTGGCTCAGTCAGTGAAGCGTCTGCCTTTGACTCAGGTCATGATCCCAGGGTCCTGGAATCAAGCCCTGGGTTGGGCTCTCTGCTCAGCGGAGAATCTGCTTCTCCCTCAACCTCTGCCACTTCCTTCCTGCTCCTGTGCTCTCTCCCTCAAATAAATAAATAAATAAATAAATAAAATCTTAAAAAAGAAAGAAAGAAAGAAAATAATAAAGATGAGAGCAGAGATAAATGGAACGGAGAATAGAAAAACACAAAAAATCAACAATACTAAGCATGGCTTTTTGAAAATATCAACAAAATTGACAAAGGTTTAGCTAGATTAACTATAAAGAAAGAGAGAAGACCCAGGTAACTAAAATCAGAAATTAAAGGACATTACAACCAATGCCACAGAAATAAAAAGGATTATAAGAAAATACTATGAACAACGGTACATCAACAAATTTGATAACCTAGAAGAAATGAATAAATTCCTAGAAATAAACGCTCATCCAACAGTGAATCATGAAGAAATAGAAAGTCTGAACAGACCAACAAATAGTAAGGAGATTAATCAGTAATTAAAAACCTTCTAACAAAGAAACATCCCAGGATTAGATGCCTTCACTGCAGAATTTTGCCAAACATTTGAAGAATTAACACCAACCCTCCTGAAAGTTCTCAAAAATTTAAGAGAAAGGAACATTTCCAAGTTCATTGTCTGAGACAAGCATTATCTTGATACCAAAGTCAAAGAAGCTACAAGAAAAGAAAACAAGGGAGCAATATCCCTGATGACTTTGATGCAAATAAAAACCACAGTGATATAGCATCTCATAGGAGGCTACTATCAAAACACACACACACACACACACACACAAAATAATAAGTGTCACCGAGGATATGGACAAATTGGAACCCTTGAGCGTACACTGTTGGGAAGATTATAAAATGGTGCAACTGGTATGGAAAACAGTTTGGATTAAAATTAGAGGCACCATATGATCCAGCAATCCCGCTACTGGGCATATATTCAATACTTGAAAGCAAAGTGTCAAAGAGATATTGGTACGCCCGTGTTCTTAGCAGCACTAAGCTAAGAAGTAAAAGCAAACTAAAAGTCCATCCACAGATGAATGGCTAAACAAAATATGGCATATACATACAATGGACTATTACTCAGCCTTGGAAAGAAAGGAAATTCTGTCACATGCTACAACATGGATGAACCTTGAGGACATTACGCTAAGTGAAATAAACCAGACTCAAAAAGACAAATACTTGATGATTCTACTTACATGAGGTTCCCAGAGCACTGAAATCCTAGAGACAGAAGGTTGTAAAGGTAGTATGGTGGCTGCCAGTGGGCAGCAGTAAGGGGGAGTTCTTGTTTAATGCGTACAGAGTTTTAGTTTTGCAAGATGAAAAAGTTCCGGAAATCTGTTTCACAGTGATGTGAATATGCTTAACACTGCTGAATTGTGCACTTAAAAATGGCTAAAGTGGTAAATTTTGCTTTATGTTTTTTACTACAGTCAAAAAAAAAATCTAAAAACAACTATGCATCTTCAAGGAGCCAACACTGGTTTATAGTTTTTCTTTTGAAAGCAAATAGGAGAGGCAAGATGTTCCCTGAAACAAATATGTGTTTAACTCTAGGTTACCAACTTTTCAACTGCTGTTACTGAGTTTCTACACCTTTTGTGTCACTGAGGTATCTGTCATCAACTTCCACAATCCAGCTCACAGCCTTCAGCCACTTTATGATCTTGTGTCAATTTTGGGGAGAATATGAAAGAGCGCAATGTTAATCCTGACCATCTTCTGTGCATAAAGAAAACAAGAACAGATGTTACCTTGGAGCGGCCGCAAGTCGCACGGGGGTCCATCTTGCTTCAGGTGACTTGCGGACGCGGAATCGTGGGGGACCCAGAGCTGCCAGAAGTCTGGAGGAGAGTTGGATAATGAGCGCCTCAGGAACCATCCCTCAGCTCCGCAAAGGTGGGTGGCTGCCAGGAGGCCGGTTGTCATTTTTCTCTGCAGTCACCATCACTGTATAAATCTGTCTGCTGCAAAGGCTGTTTGAGGGGAGCCGAGGCAAACACCACGCTCTTCGCCAAATATGTAAAATGAGTCCCTTTATTTCTGATGAGCAGCTCGTAGACTTTTTCCTGGAGTGGGGAGGCTGGTGTACCTGGGGGAAACTGCTATTTAATTCGCTTTCTCTCCTCTGGGGCAGGGCAGCTTTGCCAAGAACGCTAAACTCGGAGGAGATTAAATTAGTTTGCACTAAAGGCAGTCAATTTCTGGGTAATTTGTTCGGGCACCGGTGTGTGCCACTTGGATTACTTCCCCAATTATGTGGGGTAGTTTTACTGGTCCTGAGGGGACTGGGTTTCAATACCCTGGCTCTTCTAACGACACCATCCCCGGGGTTGAAGTGTCCCTCCAAAGGAAATGCTGCTTTAGCAGATTTTCGGATGAGCTCATGCTGGTTAGAAAGTTCCAAGTGTTGCGTAAACGCTTCCTTATTATGAAGGCATAGATAACACCCCCTATTTAATATCTTATCACCACAGACTTGTGTGGCTTTGGGCTACTTGCAGATGATGCTTACAAAACATTTTCATTGAATAACTCTTTATCTCCTAAATTAATCATTTACCCTTCTTCGCATCCATCTCCGTTAGAAACCCAAATATACGGTTCATCTCAGCACTGCACTACCCATCAGCTGTGACTTCTCAGCGTCACCCAGTTATATGCTAGTTAGGAGCTGTGAAGATCCTAGCATGAAGGTACAAGCTGTCTGTCTTGGTCCTGTGCTCCCATCCCCTATCCCCCATCCCTGAGGTCCTGCAGTCCCTTCTGCACCCCATTCTTCATTCTACAACTCAGAGAGGACCAGAACTGACCTAACTTCTCCCCTCCAGCATGGCTGTATTAAGAAACAAAGCCCACCCCACGCTGCACTCCTGCTGTGATTGCAAACATTCTGCTCCTGGGGAGAAATGGTGGGGGCCAGGTGCTAATTGGAAACAGACTAAAGACTGGATTTTAAATTTCAGGCAGAGAAAATGAGAGGCTTTTAGGAGTGAGAGACTGAGAGACACATTCAGGGGTAAGGTTGCGGGGGGTGGGGGGAGGAGAAGTTACCAGATACAGGAGAAACTTGAAAGCTGGAATGGTAGAGTGCTCAGGTGGGTCCTCAGGCTAGTTTGATGAGATTGAGGGTCCTTCCCCGAACCACCTTGTCCTTTTACCACCCATCCTTCCAGGTTTCCCCCAACTTCAGTCTCAGCAGAGAAAGAGGATGTTCACGGGGACAAAACAATACGCATCCCCACTGGGTTGCCGTGGACGTACACTGTTGGAAACTATAGTTCAAAGGGTGCACACCGAGTGGTCCCCAGGCCAGAGCCTCTGTAAGTGAAGTGCTGGGCTCCAGCCACCGTGGGGTGGAGAACTGTGGCAAACTGGAGCGGCCCTGCCCTGCCCAATGTCATCAATGAAAAATAGAAGTCTGCTAAACAAATCATATGTCCAATTGCCCATCATTACACACTATTGAGTCCAGTGCCTCCATTACTCCCTCAAACAGCCAGCCAGCACTGGGGGGCCCTGAGGATGGTGGCTCTTGCCTTTAACAGAAATCCCAGTGCACCCTCACCTGTTAAATGCTGTAATTAACGTGCAGGCCCCTGGAACTGCTCAGCACATAGTAGGTTCCCGAGAAAGGTTTGTATGAGGTCTGAATGTCATCACCAAAGACCAGTTCTGCGTGCTGCAGGTCTAGCCCCATAAACACCTGTGCATAACATGCCCTGAACTTTGATACGAGAAACACTGAACTCTCTTGGTCCAAGTATACCGTTTAGATGCCATTGTTTCACCAGGTTTCCCGAGATCCTGGAGAAGGAAGGCCCTGCCACCTTCCTGTGTGTCATTGGGTGACGCCCACAGCTATTAGAGGACGAGCAGGGACCACTCACCCAGAGGGCTGGGAGAGCTTTGAACAAGTCATCACGGTGGCAGCAGGGCACATCTGAAAAGTCACAGTATTATCCCTGAGTTGTGCATGGAAAAAAAGGAAGAACAGAGGAAACAAAGCCAAGTATTCTCAGCTTATATAGAAGCCAATTCTTCATTCATTCATTCATTCATTCATTCATTCATTCATTCAGCAACTTGGTTTGAATTCCTGAGTGCCAGGCATGGTCAAAGTGCTAGTTCTGTGTTAAAAATAAAATATTTCAAGGTGAGTAAGGGGAAAGGAAAAGCCTCATGAAGCATAATCTCATTACCTGGTCAATGATCTGCACCAGGTGTGCCGGGACCACGTGTGGCACTGTGATGGGTGCGTTGCCCACAGCCCTGCCTCTCACCTCTACTCGGCAAAACTAACTGCAGACACCTGCCACGGTTTGCAACGATGCTTGAGGGATTTTTTTCCCTACTGCAGGGTCATACTTGGCTCTTAGCTTTCTTGCAGGGCAAGTGAGAAGTGCCAGGAAGATAAACTCCTGGAAGCATACCTCAACCAGTGAGGATGGGCAGCTCCTGGGTAAGAAATAACTTCTCAGTCTGGACCCTCAACGGGGATGAACTTCAAGGCTGGCTTGCTCTATGCTGCCTCCTAGTGGCTTGAGAACGCTCTGTGCTTCCTTCCTTGTCTCACCTCCTCTTTCCCCTACCAGTGCTTCCTGGCTTCACCTGGCAAATTAACCGTGTGTATTCAAATCCTTGTCTCAGGGTCTGCCTCTGAGAGAACCTGAACCAAATTACCATGTTACTTATATTTTCCCAGATAGTTTCAGTTAAAAAAATTCCATCCCACCAATATATGTCACATCTCTGGTTTAGAAAATCTATTTGCCATATATGTGAGCCACATAAGATAGCCTCCCAAGGGTGATCTTTGTTTCGAACCAATAAATCTCCCCTACCCTTACCATTGCACCTCCATCAATGGATGCTAGAAATGGACATAGAATAAAGAGAGAAGATTGTTTTTATTTTCTTTTCATTAAGAAATTTCTTTTTATTTTAATTTCTAAAAATAGAGTCTGCTTTATTTTTCCTGGCACATGGGATTACAGGAGGTTTTCTGGTGTAAAGTTCAAGTCTCACCTCCAGCCATGTTGAAGAGAATTGGGTTAACGAGCCCCATGATGCTGGCCCTGCATAGCCCTTGCTCCTGTCCTTACGCCCCTTGCTCTCTGGGGTGGCCACTGCCAGCAAGCACCATGCTTACAGCGTAGCCTTGAAGGCAAAGAAAGAAAAAAAATTAATTTGATTCTAGACAGCCTAGAAAGGAGTACATATATGGGATCCAAAATGGAAAAAAGATAAACAGTGAGCTTCAGAATTTGTTTAGTGTCATGTCACTTGTCTCCCCAACGTCTTGATTTTAGCCAGACTTCCCTCAGGCCAGTGTGAATTAGGGATATTTTGAACTGTTGAATAATATCCAAACTGCATAAAAGGCTGATGATTTGTTTTTTCTATGTTTTATGCAAGGGAAAATGGGGGGAGAAGCATTTGTAAAGCAGTTCTATGTAACTGCTTTATGAAAATCTTTATGAAAATTTGCTCAAGGTATTTGGCTGATTGCCTTGTCCTGTAAGAATTTATACATCATAGAAAACACAGTGCAGACAGACAGACACACACACACATATACACATGTGTGTACACACCAAACACTCCATCTGGCTTACTATTTTCTCAGAAGCATGTATCAACCAGTAGCACATTGCATATTTGTTCAAAAAAGACAAATTAATCTGCAACAGCCACCTGTGTGCACCCTCACATTTGCTGGAGCACCCCGACTGGCTTTCATCCTCACAGGCAATGTGAAGCCATATCTCATGGGGTTGTACTGGGAAGTGACATAAGCAGACAATTTTTAACAACAGCAACTTAGCGATCTTAGCCCCTGGGAAAAAGAAAAGAAAAATGGAAACTACAGACAAAAGACTGATGGGTTTTATTGACCATTTAACATAAGATGGATATACTTAGAACATGGAAAAGCAAAAGTGAAATTTTGTTTTTAATTATGATAAACCAAAACCGTTAGATAGTAAAACCTTAGAAATAGTCAAATGTGCATGAATTCTATTTTGTACTAAAACTATCATGCTCCAGCCTTCAGATAAATGTGGAATATACCTTAATTTCTGAGACAAGCAAAAAATCAAAATAGAAATGTATTTTATGTATCTCAAAATTAGGTTAAAACTCATATCACTAAGTCTATTTCAAAAAGATAAAATTCAATTCAATTGAGCAAATATTGACCAAAAAATTACCAGGAACTGGATACTATATTTAACCTCTCCATGCGTTAGTTTCCTTCTCTGTAAAATGGGGATAATTATAGTATTCACCTCAAAAGGTTGTCACATGGATTAAATGAGTTAAAAAATGTAAAACTCTTAGAAGAATGCTTTGTAAATAGTGAGCTTTCATCATCGCCAGCATCATCACCAGCATCAGCATCAGCATCATCATCACTATCATCACCGTCATCACCAGCATCACCATCATCACCATCATCACTATCATCACCGTCATCACCAGCATTGTCATCATCACCTCATCACCATCATCACTATCATCATCATCATCACCACCGTCATCATCATCAACACTATCATCATTATCACCATTATTCAGTTCTGAGCACTAAAGGAGATAGAAAGCTGAGGTAGTCCTGCCCACGTGGGGTTTGGCATGTTTGTGGGGAAATGTGCTAACTACACAAGTAACTGTACCCCAAGGCACATGTGAAAAGTTCCCTCGAAACTTATCCCAGTACACTCAGATATAGAACCCTGGTTCATTAAGAAAAAATTATGTCAGAGAACTTGTAGCTGATGTTGTTCATTCTGGGTATCAGAACTTTGACTCCTACCATCAAAGGGTCCACCCAGTTTTGGTGTCTAACACCCAGAAATATTCTTTAAACTTGGGACTTTGTGTGAATGGAAAAAGGAGTTGCTTAAAACGAATAAATCTATATCCTGTAGTAAGAACCACACATCGTCACGCACAATGGGTCCTAAAGGATATGCCGGTGTCTATCTCCAGGCCACTATCACTACCACTGGTGGAAGCCATTCTCCAGAGTGTCAATCATCCGCTTGCATTCTCTTCTGTGACTTCCAGATACCAGGATGCCTGCATCTTACTTCAGGGCACTCAGGGTTAACCACCGGTACTTTCAACTCTTGCTTTTTTTTTTTTAATGGATAACAAAATTGTAGTCTATTCATACAATGAAACACTACAGAGTAGCAGAACTGAATGAATTACAACTTCACACTTCAATGGGTGATAAATCTCAAAAACATTTTGAACAGAAAAGCAAATCACACAAGCCTAAATATGTATGATACCATTTGCATAAATGGCAAAAGCAGGCAAAGTTAAACCATACATTGCTTAGGCACTGATAAGACAATTAGCAGAAGCAAGGGATGGTTAACAAAATTTTACCATGTGAGTACCTACGGGTAGGATAGGGAAGGGACATCACTGGGGAGAGGTACAAAGGAAACTTCTAGGGTACTGGTAATGTTCTATTTCTTAAGATGAATGGTAGGTGCACAGTTATTATTTTATTATTATTCTTTCATTAGCATATATAAATATATATATACTCTCTTGTGGAGGTGTGATATATTTCACCATAAGAAAGTTTAAACGGTAAAAAGCTAGTATATTCTTTTTTAAAAAAAATTAAAATTTTATTCAAATTCAACTCACATATAGTGTATTATTTTTGAACAGACACTTTTCCAATAGGGACATACAAATGGCTAACAGACACATGAAAAAATGTTCAAAATCATTAGCCATCAGGGAAATTCAAATCAAAACCACACTAAGATACCACCTTACGCCAGTTAGATTGGCAAAAATCAACAAGGCAGGAAATAGCAATTGCTGGAGGGGATGTGGAGAAAGGGGATCCCTCCTACATTGTTGGTGGGAATGCAGGTTGGTGCAGCCACTCTGGAAAACAGCGTGGAGGTCCCTTAAAAAGTTAAAAATTGAGCTACCCTATGACCCAGCCATTGCAATACTGGGTATTTACCCCAAAGATACAGACGTAGTGAAGAGAAGGGCCATATGCACCCCAATGTTCATAGCAGCATTATCCACAATAGCTAAATCATGGAAGGAGCCGAGATGCCCTTCAACAGATGACTGGATTAAGAAGCTGTGGTCCATATATACAATGGAACATTACTCAGCTATCAGAAAGAACGAGTTCTCAACATTTGCTGCAACGTGGATGGCACTGGAGGAGATAATGCTAAGTGAAATAAGTCAAGCAGAGAAAGACAATTATCATATGATTTCTCTCATCTATGGAACATAAGAACTAGGAAGATCGGTAGGGGAAGAAAGGGATAAAGAAAGGGGGGTAATCAGAAGGGGAAGTGAAGCATGGGAGACTATGGACTCAGAGAAACAAACTGAGCGCTTCAGAGGGGCGGGGGGGTGGGGGATGGGATAGGCTGGTGATGGGTAGTAAGGAGGGCACGTACTGCATGGTGCACTGGGTGTTATTCGCAACTAATGAATCATCGAACCTTGCATCAGAAACCAGGGATGTACTGTATGGTGACTAACATAATGTAATAAAAAAAAACATTAAAAAAAAATCAACTCTTGCTTTTTAACCCAGAAATGGCCGCATAACAAGTGCTGCAGCTGTTTTAATGCCCAGAGCATGTGTTGAGATCCACTGGCCTCTCATCTGTTTCATCTGCAAGGATGAGCAGTGGGCCGTCCTAATCACTGCGCTGTCTGTCTGCTGTGGCCGTGGGTGACGTTGTCAAGCCCCTCCAAGAAGACCATCCATCTTTCTTTTCCCTCTCTTACTGTTCCCTTTCCCCTTGTCCCTTTCGCTTTCATTCTTAAAATGCCTACCATATATTACTTCATTTATGAAGCGCATATTCTTTACAGCTTATGAAAAATTAAAAACACAGTCTATGCAGTAATGTATTTGTTGTCATGATTTCATAACAGATGTGACCGACTGTTCCAAACAAGGAGACAAAGATGACTCTTTGCTGGCCTTCCAATCACTGTCTTAAAGTCAGCCAAATGGAACAGGGCTCCCACGATAGATGATCTTCAAGGTTAGAAACAGGCTAACAAATCTGCGTGTCATAAACAATATTGCATTTACAGAGAGACTTGAAAAAGGTCAGTGCGTTCTCTCTGCTCTTTTAAAGCTGTTCTCTTTATTTATTAAAGTGTTTGGGTTACAGATTAGCTTTCTGCCTTTATTAATGTCTCTCCTGCCTTGAAACCAAAACTGTGCTGGGAGAAAAAGCGAATGATTGGCTTACTTTATTGCATTTGTAAGTACCTTTGAAAATCATTTCATTTGTGAATTTGATTACTGTCTTGAGGGAAAACATTTACCAGCCAAGGAGAGGAATCAAGAAGAGACAGAACCTAGTGTTCACCAAGAAGTGACATTTTGGGGGCGCCTGGGTGGCATAGCAGTTAAGCGTCTGCCTTCGGCTCAGGGCGTGATCCCGGCGTTGTGGGATCGAGCCCCACATCAGGCTCCTCCGCTATGAGCCTGCTTCTTCCTCTCCCACTCCCCCTGCTTGTGTTCCCTCTCTCGCTGGCTGTTTCTATCTCTGTCGAATAAATAAATAAAATCTTAAAAAAAAAAAAAGAAGTGACATTTTGTCATAGGAAAATATTAGATAAAATTTGAACCTCGCCTCTTCAAAAATAAAATTCTTTATTTTTTTTAAGAGCTCAGTGCTCTGGAAGAAATTACATTATGAATAATTAATAATAGAATTTGAAGTTTCCGGTTTTTTTTTTTAAAGCCATACTGATTAGCATACGTCTTGCAGAAACACCTTGAAAGCATAAAAGGTGGCTCCATTGAGAACCTAGATGCAGGTTTATTCTTTTCCTAGGAGCAGGTGACTCACCCAGCATCTGAGTCACTCAAATACTGTCCCCACATCCCTGGCCCTGAAGCAGCAGCGAAGGTCAGTCACTCGTAGGGGGAGCGGCCTCCTTCCTGGAAGCCTGCCCAGCAGTGGGGGGGGGGCAGCCCCACCATCAGTTTCTTCCTCCCTTCCCTAGCTGTCCCCTGAGCACGCAGGGATTTTTTTTTTTTCTCCTCATCCCTCCTTCCTTCCTTCCCTCTTCCCTCTTCTTTTCTTTCTTTCAAATTATCTTCAAATGTTTTCTCTTCAGATTTATAAAATATATTTTAACTCTACAACTAATATAAAAATAGATTCTCATTGCGGAAAATTCAATGACAAAACTATATCCAAATTTGCCTTGACCCCTAACCATCACGGTGGTCTCTCTTTTTAGAAGTGGGTACTGTTTTCAGAGCAGACCTTCTGCTAAGCGACCTCGTACTCACAGATGTATGCAGCTCTGTCTGTGCGAATGGGTTAACTAAAAGGATGTTATGCTGTAATCTGAAATTTATTTTTAAAAAGTATTTTAATACATTATTAAATCTTAGATATGAAGTAATCTGTAACATGTGTAAGGCATACAGAATAACAGGTCGACAGGCACCTATGCACTTAACACTCAGTTTAAGAAATAGAAGCTCACCTTTGATTTTACTCCCGTCCCCTGCTTTTCCCCTTCACGGTAACCACTCATCATTCCTCTACCTTTCTTTATAGTTTTTCCATGTACGTATCCTCCATAAACAACCTGTTCTATAGTTTTTCACATTTCTTGTACTTTATGTAAATGGCATTGAATCCATGTGTGTAGCTGTAGCTCATTCATTTGCATTGTTCTGCAGTCGTATTAGACCACCCTCAGGGTATACACTCTATGATTGTCTATAATTTAGATCATGGCTACTCTTTTGCTATATATTTCCTTGGATAGATTCCTTGACATATTTGTGCGAAAGTATCTAGGGCATGTACGTAGGACTGGCCTGGCCAATGGGTGTGCGCATTTTCAATTTAACAGAGAATTTTCGATTGTTGTCCAGATTGGTCGGACCGATGTATAATCCAACAAGTACTAAAGAAGTTCTGGTTACTGCACATCCTGCCCAACGCTTGGGAGTTACTGGATTTGCGAATTTTGGGGAATCGGGTGGCTACGAAATAGTGCCTCATCGCTTTCATTTCCACGTCCTTGATGGCTCACGTGGTTGATCATCTTTTTCTCTTCTGTAAACAGCCTGTTCATGATTTGGGTCCATTTTTCTGGATGATTATTTGCCTTTCGGAATTCTTTATATTGTTTGTAGGAATTCTTTATATTGTTGGTTATGTATATTGCAACTCTTTCCGCCCTGTTTTGGCTAATCTTTTCACTTAATCGATGTCTTGTGATAAACAGATTTCTTCATTCTAATGTAGTCACATGTGTTAACATTTCCCTTTTAAATTTATGATATTTTGTCTATTTTTAAGAACACTGCTTCCCTAAGATTATAAAGGGAATTTCCTTTCTGTCTTCTGTGAATTGATGGTTTTGCCTTTTACATTTAAGTTTTTAATCTACCTAGAGTTGTTTCTGTCGGATGAAAAATAAGATTCAATTTTCATTGTTTCCATGTGGATAATCACTTGACACTGCTGTATTTATTGAAAACTCCATTCTATACTGATTTGCAAAGCCCGCTCTGCAGTAACTCGGGTTTGCATATACATGTGAGTATGTTCTTGGGCTTGATATTTTCTTCCATTTGATGTTTCCTGTGCAGATACCATTCAGTCCTCACTGTTACAGATTTACCTTAAGTGCTGGTATTTAGTAGGACAATTCTCCCACCTTCCTCTTCTCTCTCAGGAGTGTTCTGTAATCTTGTTTATTATTTTAGATTTACCTCCTCAAGTTCCATTAAAAGGAACCCTTCCCCCCTCAAAACCCGTTAGGATTTTGACTGGAATGCGTGGAATCTGTAGATTATATTGGGGAGAACTGATATGCCTATGTCATTAAGTATTCCAATTTTGGATATGTAACATAGCTCCCTTTATTTTGGTCTGCTTTAACATCTCTCAGTAATTATATTATAATAATTATGATGTTATTAAATATGTTATTAATAATGTTTCATACTGTCTCCATAAAGTTCTTTTACATCTTTTGTTAGATTTTTTTCTGTATAGTTTATATTTTAATGGTTTTAAAATGGTATTTTATTATATATTACATTTGTCACTATGGCATAGGCATTCCATTGATTTTTGGTTTTTTGTTTTAAAGATTTATTTATTCATTTTAGAGAGAGCGAGAGTGAACGGGGATCAGGTAGGGGGCAGGGACAGAGGGAGAGGAAGATAAGCAGGCTCCCTGCTGAGCAGGGAGCCAGACTTGGCCTTGATCCCACAATCCTGAGATCACAACCTGAGTCAAAATCAAGAGTCAGACGCTTAACTGACTGAGCCTCCCAGGCGGCCCATGGCATTGTTTTTATATTGATTTTTGCAAATAATCTTGTTAAACTCTTAGTAATTATAAAAATATCTATAGATTCTTTCGAATTCTCTATAGACAAAAATATCATTTGAAAACTATGAGTATCTTTTCCTTTTTTTTCATAGTACTTGTAAATCTAATTTTTTTTTCTGACTTTATTATATCAGCTAAGACCTCTAGTACAATGTTCAATAAAAAGGCAATAACAAGCTATCTTGTCTTTGTGGTTTTAAACAAAATATATTTATGGTAATGTTTCACATTACTTCCAAGATAAATAAAGAATTAAAATCCACCAGGCTGTGGGAGGATATCAAATGGAGTACAAACAAGTGAGTCTAACAGCAATACAAGTGAACAACATAATCACACTGGAAGAGGTGGAGAAAAAAGAAATAATCTAATCATTTTGGAAAAACAGTATCTTGGCTGGATAGTATGAATTTAGCTTTACAAAAGAACTGTACCCAAATCTTGGACTCAAGATAGTAAATTTGTTTTTCTCAAGGGTATGGGTTAGAGGTTCTGAAGCTATTTTAGGTGTATTCAAGGATGGAGAAAATAATATAATGCAGATTATGGGAGCCAGGTTTCTCATTGTCAGAGAAAGGAGTTACGAATAAGGAAAGGGAGGACAGGCTAGAATAAAACTGGGGTATTGGATTGGAATCCAAAGTATCAGCATGGACTCACATCGTTTTTAATCACATACAGATAGGTTTAGAAAGATCGGTAACTCCTTACACGTTTTAGACCCTTCTTTTATATTTGATCATATTAAACACATATTGAATACTCTATATTCATTATAATGTCCAAAATCTTTTTAATCTGTTTTTGTTGATATGTGTGACTCTTCCTTAGCGCTTTTGTTTTCAGATAGGCAGATAAATAGGTGATTAGATAGATAGAAAATAGCTAGATAGGGAGAGAGAGAGAAAGAGAGAGAGAAAAATAGGAGCTCCTGTTTTTCAGACCCTTATCTGTGGGAGTTCTTTGAAGACTTGGTTGAAGGTGGATTCCTCTAGAGCATTTATATTTGTATCTGTGGGTTGTCCGGGTTCCTTCTCAATTCTGGGTCACTCGAATTTAAGTTCCTGGTTTGAGGTTTGTTGATTCAACCCAAAAGTATGAATTCAGACTGAAAACGTGTGAAGTCCAGTTGGTGGTTATAAAATATGGGGCGGGGAGGCAGAGGGTTTGTTCTTCCCATTAAGTACCAAGACTTGCGCCATAGGCAACTTCCTTTACTGGGGGAGGAGGGAGAAGATGTATTTCCTGGTCACCTTCACATTGAAGCTTTAGTCATTTAGGTTGCCAGATTCAGACAAGAAGTCCTTCCTTCCCTCCTTCCAATCTTTCCCTCCTTCCTTCCTCCCTCCCTTCCTTCCCTTCTTCCCTCCCTCCCTCCCTCCTTCCTTCCAATATAGATTCCCTGAAAAGTTGTAATAAAAAACAAATGTATACTGGTAAAGAACATGAGCCTGCCTCGGTTTGAATTCTAGGTGGGCTATTGCCCAGCTGTGTAACCATGGACAAATTATTCAACCTTTAGCCTTCAATATCCTTATCTGCAAAGTGGGGACAATAAGAGTATATACTTTGTAGAGTTCTAATTAAATGAGATCATGTCTATAATGAGCTAGCCCAGTCTCTTGGCACACAGTAAGTGCTCAGTAGTTATTAGTTCAATGGATAGAAACTCTACAGTAATAAGGCTGTGTAAACAAAAGATACAGTTTTCTTCATTTCAAATTGACATTATTCCTGACTCTGGCTCTGAACTCTCTGGATTGGGTGGTAGCAGAGGGTAAGGGAGTCCACTTTCTCCTTTGGGGTTGGTCTTACGTAGCCATTTGCGGTAGATTTATTTGTTCTCTGCATAGATGATGCCCTTTCTTCCCACCGTCTCCAGTGGCCTCCTCCACAGGCGATCTTCGACTCCCTGAGTCCCTACTGGTCCCTGTCGCTTCATTTTGAGAGGTATCCTGTAAGGACTACGGTCCTCTCCTTAGCGGACCTTCAGGGAAATTTCCTGTCTCTGTCACACCACGTGGGAGCTGTGGTCAGGGGTTTATTCTTACATATCTTGATTTATCTCCCAGGGTAGGTCCTGGGGTTTGACTTCCATACCCATAAGCCTACACGCACGCACACGCACGCACGCACGCATGGGCGCGCACCGCCCCCCACCCCCCCACCCCCGCAAGCAAAAGAGAGTAGGAAGCATACAGGCCCTCAACAGGAAAGCGCTCCAAGTTCCCACTTTATTTAGTGTTTAGCTCAGGATTCCTTCACTCTCGCTGGCTTGTGAATACAATTTGAAACATTCATCCCTGTATTTTATGCAGAATGTGCCGCTGTTCTCTGCAGAAGGATTGGTGTCTCGCTGCCTCTGGCAGAACTAACAAAATGTAGTGTATGTGGAGGATTTATCTTCTACCGGGACTCTGCTCTGCGGATGATGTTATGTAATCCTCACACTAACCCCAGGAGCCAGGGACGATACTTTTGCTATTTTATAACTAGTTTATCAGTGCTTCTATTTAAGGGACCCATCATAATGTGGTTCCACTATAAAATAAGTTTAGATAATGTAATTCTTGGACGTAAGTCTCTGTTCACGATTATCTTCCAAATCAGCACAGGAAAAGCAGTTAAAGGGGAGTTAAAATCCTGGTTGAGTATTACCTCGGAGTGATTTGGTATTGTGTATTAGCTTGTAGGAATTTTTTGACTAGTTGGAAAAGAAAGGTGTCCCCTGAATAAGGAACAAGATACAGACAGCTCGTCTCAGAGGGAGGCCTCCAAGGCCGTCATTATGGAAGACCTTTAGAGGATTACTGTTTACGTGGGAAAAACATCTAAGTGTGTGCGTGGCAAAATGAAGGATTTTGTTCCAAACTTGTGTCTTGTTATTTTTTCCAGTTAAGGTTTGATAGAAAGCTCACCATAGATATTTTTGCTTCACCATATTTAAAGTATTAGATTGAATTTAAAAAGAATTAAAAATTCATTAAAAATGATTTTGACACTGGGCACCTGGGTGGCTCAGTATGCTGGGCATATCCGTCTTCCGCTCAATCAGGGATTGAGTCCTGTCTGGGGCTCCCTGCTCCAGGGGGAGTCGGCTTCTCCTGCCCCTCCTCCCACTTGTTCTCTCAATCTCTCTCTCTCCAATAATAAGTAAATAAAATCTTTAAAAAATTGATTTTGGGACTTAAAGATAGCCCTGAAAAACAAAGCAAAAAGCAAACGAATATATCCCTGAGAATTACATAAAATATCAGGAGTAAATAATCTTTTCAGCAGACACAACAAATTGAAAAGTGTAACAGACATTGTTATATTTGTTTAGGGTGGTTTTCTGTAGAATCTTACTCTAAGAACAAAATTTTCAAGCAAAATACGACATATTCACTCTGTTTACTATTCTTTATGGCATTTTGAGTCCAGCCATGATTAGACAAATTTTTAGACTTCACAAAGATTTTTTTTTTTAATAAAATTCTGAGGATTTAAACATTCTTAAGAACTTCCTTGGGATAAAGCTGTTCTTAACTTATAGGCAACATGTCACAGGGTAAAACAGTTCTTGTTTTTCTGGAAGCCATCTTTTATACTTAGCGGAAGCTGCATTTAGTACACATACTTTGGCAGAGTGGTTTTACATTTTTATGTGCTTAATCTTTATAGTATGTATCCATCCCAGATTGGGATGAATATGTTTTAGCTCCAGGATAAAACAACATTTTAACTTCCATTTCTCCCCTAGTTTAATTCATGTCCCTGTTGCAGTCAACATAACAGAGACTTTCCTATGAGAAAGAATAATTCATCCAAGGGATTTGTCAGGGAAGTTGAGAAATACATATATGACCGTACCCCTCAGGTCTGAAATGAGAAAGTGACCAACAACACCAAGTGCATCCATCTTCAGGGATGTGGTTTCCCACATTTCTCTCATTTGAACGAAAACTGGCCGACCCAAAGACCTGATGACTAGCTAAAGAGCTAGTTCCCTTTATAAAGATGGAGGGCACTAGCGTTTTGAAAGTAGTAAGCCTTTAAGAGTTTGGTTTAAATGCCTATGTCATTAGCAAGTCAAATGAAGTTTAGTTTGATGTCATTCGGAACTCTTGCTTCTCTTCCGCATATGGCACAGTTTAGGTTATCTGTCACATGGTATGATGGAGCCACCTGAAATCTTTCAGGATTTGATTACACACCAAATCCTTGCCTGTGTACATATGCACACACACACACACAGCTAGATGACATGCTTGCGTCTGAATCCAGAGAGGCAGAAGGTTTGATGAAGGACAACCAAAGAATTTTTTTTCAATTAGAATTTTTATATTTTGGTAAGAAATTTGTAAAGAAAAAATTAACTGTAGTAAAATAACACATAACATAAAATTTACCATCTTAGCCATTTTTAAAAAGATTTTATTTATTTATTTAATTGAGAGAATGAGAGAGGGAGAGATTGAGAATGGCAGGGGGTGCGGGTGGGGGAGAGGAGCAGGAGGGGGATCTGGATACCAGGACCCCGGGGATCACGACCTGAGCTGAAGGCAGACGCCTGTTTAAGCCACCCAGGCGCGCCCATCTTGGCCATTTTTTTTTTTAAAGATTTTATTTATTTATTCGGCAGAGAGAGAGACAGCCAGCGAGAGGGGGAACACAAGCAGGGGGAGTGGGAGAGGAAGAAGCAGGCTCATAGCGGAGGAGCCTGATGTGGGGATCAATCCCATAACGCCGGGATCACGCCCTGAGCCGAAGGCAGACGCTTAACCGCTGTGCCACCCAGGTGCCCCATCTTGGCCATTTTTAAGTACAGTTCAGTAGCATTAAGTACATTCACACTGTTGTGCAACCATCACACTTTGTTTGATAAGAAATGCTTTGTTTTTGCTACTTTCTTGTGTATTTATTGGTACCTAATATCATTCTTCTTTAAACTTTTATGGACTTTGGCCTTTTTTAAAGGAAGTAAACTTTTATGGACTTTGGGCTTTAAAAGAAGTAAACAAAGTAATAGTATTTTCAAGAATATGAAGAGATAATGGGCAAACTATGGGCTGCAATGTGTGCAACCCTGTTTCCGATCCGTAAAGCCAGTGCTCCTGAGACATCAATAGGGCAAGTGTTGTAAGTTGTTTTCCCAGCAACAGTGAGGATTTTGCTCTGATTAACCCTGTTCTCCTAGCACATGTTGGGATCAATAGCAGAAGTTCAAATGATCGGCTGACATTTGGGGCTTTTCGTTGGTCCCATATGGTTTGATTTTTTTAAAAGAGATAATTCTGGTTAAATTCTAATAGTGCTTTGATGCTGAAAAAGATCCTTTATTTCCAACAATGAAAAGATTTTTAAGATGCAGATCACACCCTAAATTATAATCCTAACACTGACCAATGAATTTATAACCATAGGATATTAGAAAAAAAGGGAAGAAGGAGAAAGAAGAGGAGCAGGAGAGGGAAGACAAGGAAGGAGGAGGGGAGGGGAAAGAAAAGGGCTGAATACAAGCTCACTCCTATGGAAAAATCAATGTATACATGTAAAAGATATATTTTTTTAAACCTTCAAAAATAATTTTATGTATTTATTTGTTTATTTTTATTCATTTTTTTAATTTCAAGTTTTTTTTTTTAATTTTAGTTAACATACAGTGTAATCCTAGTTTCAGGAGTATTACTTAGTGATTCATCATTATACATGTAAAAGATATTGACACCATATGGCTGCCTTGGCAGAGACTGCCAGCTCCCTGCAGTGCATTCATCATCGCTCCCTCTCTTATTAATGGGTCTTGGTTCTTAACTAGGCATATTGCCATCTAACTACAAGACTACGTGTCCAGTCCTCCTTTGCAACAATAAGATGTGAGTGATGTCTTGGGTGGAGTTTCCACACATCTTGGCCCACGAGGACTTCTGATGCTGCCATCTCTCCGGGTTCCTGGTACCACCAAGCTGCCCTACCAATCCTGGGGCTGCTTACTTGCAGACTTCTTTTACACAAGAAGAAATCGGCTTTCCTCTTACTGAAGTTGCTGTTGTGGGGGTTTCTTTTATTTGTACCAACACCAAATCCTAACACACAGAGCTGCTTAACACCGTACATATCCTAAAACGGTTTCACGGTTATTACTTCTTTATAGATTGAAAGCAAACCTCTGATACAGGTGGAGGAGATAGTATAATCTTCAGTTTATAGATGAGGAAATGGAGATCAGGAGAGATGGTATCTTGTCCAAAGTCAGAAGGCTCTTTAGGGCAGCAGCAAATCAGGAATACATGTCTTAATCTTACTTTCCACTCTATCACGGATTCTCTCTGGCCTGCAGAAATTAGCTTACTAGCATCTCCATTGTGCAAATAATACTTAATATTTAATGACCTTTTGCTCTGCGCTAGACATTACTGTAAGTTATTTAGCTTGGTTAATTCGATGGAGCTTCACAGTCCCATGGAGTAGCTACTATCACTTGTTCTCCCTTAGAGACGAGAGAACTGCAACTAAGAGGTAAAATACCCTAAGGTGACCTGGTGATTAATGGCAAGGTTGTGACCTGATTGAGGCAGATTGGCTTCAGGCTATGAGAGCGTCATGCAGGTGCTCTAAGCAGGTGAAAGAACGTGCATCGTGGTTGATGAACTGTGGTGTTTCTTCTAAAGGAGGAGGAAACACAGTATCTTAGTCCACTCGGGCTATTGTAACAAACTGCCACAGACGGGAGGCCTTGTAAACCACAGACACACTTCTCACATTCCGGAGGACGGAAGTGTACGGTCCCGGGCTCAGCAGATTCGGTGTCTGGGGAGGGCCTACTGCCTACATATCTGTCTTTTTGCTCTAGCGAGGAGCTCTCTGGTCCCATTCGTGAGGGCCGCATCTTCATGACCTAATCACCTCCCCAAACCCCTACCTCTTAATACCATCAGCTTGGGCATTAGGTTTTCAACGTGAGTTTTGAAATTCAGATGGTTCACAAACACTCAGACCATAGTAGATATACAGCACTATAATTCTCAGTATTGAGAGTTTCATTTGGAAGGATTTTCTTACTATCAATGCCATGAAAGAGTCTAACTCTTTCAAGAGTTTTGTAATATCAGGTTAATTGTTTGGTTGCTTGAGATGGGCAGGACTCTAAGTTAAATGATCTGTTTTTCCTCCTCCTAGTCCTAGATGTTTTGACCTTTTTTGAGCTAATGAAGTTTTTAGAACAAATAGGTATCAATCTAGAATATTTGGAGAATGGGAGGATATTTGTGTCACTGAATTACATATCCAGAGAGGACCCAATAGAAGAAGTATAAAGTAAATTAAATTTAGACATGTCTGTATTGTCCCTAGACAATGCCTGGCCTGTAGTTGGCCCTCAGTAAACATAGCAGCAATTACCCAAATGGCCCTTGGATGTTGAACTGTGTGGCATCCATCTTGCTTGTTTCACTAATTTTGTGCTGACTCAGTCTTCATTTCTTCTTCTTCTGGCAATAGGCCTTCCATCAGGAACCAGAATGAGGGACTGAAGGGTATTCAGTCAGACCACCGATACTCAGGCCTACGTAAATACACGCAGTGGCAGAAACAGCCAGGCGCTCGAAGGATGGGATTCGTCTCTCTTGAAAAGTAAAGTGCCGGTATTTCAATGTGACTGAACATCATGCAGAAACATTGCTGCCATTAGAAACGCGACTTCTTGCATTGAATTGGCCTCCCAATCTCTTAAGATTCGCTGTGACACGAATGGCCGTAAAGTTCATATGTGTGATTGACTCATTCTTCCCTTAGTTACATTGGAGAAGTCCCTCACTGGAGTAGTGGGAAAAGGAAACCTTTTTCATTTCATCTCCAGGGTACTACCCAGGAAATGAGGGTAGTGCTTTCAGACAGAAGGAGAACTTTGTCATCATTCGCTGGCCATTGGCTTCAAGCTTAGTTACCATGACAGGCTAAAATCACTCAGGGCACGACTGAACCCTAATTCTATGATGAGAACAACGTGAAACCAAATCTACATACAGAAAGTCTCGCTGAGAAGACGGTTTGCTTATCTTCATGGAATAACATCCAGGCCTTCACAGAAACAGATCTTTGGGGGAACTTTATCCCACACCAATCCTGAAGAGTTACAGGTGCGTCATAGCTGTTCCTATGGAGACGCTAAGGGAAACCTTGACAGTCCAGTCGTCCCTGGATGGCTGCCAGTGAGTTCTCCCAAAAGGTGAGGGCTAATGTAGGGCAGGAATGCAAATTCTTTCTTTGGGGAAAAGAAAAGGGATGGAATTGTATTTAGCATAGAGAACGCTTGAGTGGTTGTAACCTGCTTCTCAAGGAGAATAGGGGTCTAGAAAGAGCAGCCAGCCAAGAAGTGAGCAATGCAAATCAAATCTGTCTTTTTAGATCAGCTCAGGGGTAGTCATTTAAAAGAGAAATGAAGAGAGGGTTGGGGGTGGGGTGCAGAAGGAAAGAGAGAGGGGAGCACCGATGTTCCAGAAAAGACAGCAACCCCTCCCCAGGCAGTAGACAGAGAAGGGTTTTGATCCAACGTGAAATCACAGAGCCTAGAGCTAGACGGATATATAGGGGTTGTTGCTAAGGCCTGAGAGATGTTGCTAAGGATTTCTTGTTTTGAAGCCATAAAGGAGGAAAAAAGGAATCCTAATACTTAAGGATTAGTGAGATAGGTACCAACTTCTGGCTCAGCCAGAGATTCTCAAGTGGCAATGTGCATACTTCCCCTGGAGGGAGAATCAAAGTTTCAGATCCCGGAGCTCATGAAGTGACTCAAAGCTCCTTCAGTGACATCCTGTTGCTTTAGAAATAAAATCCACTCTCCATCGTGGCCTCTAGGGCTGAGCACCAGCTGGTTCCCACGTGCCTCTTCTCCTTCCCTCTCCTCTCAGCGAGGGCCTGGAATGAGCCTAGCTGTTCATCTTCCTCCTGCTCTCCCTCTTGCTGCCTCGCCTGGACTGGCTTGTGTTGTGGCGTCCTCCTCCCCGGGTCTGTGCTTGTCACCTCCCCCAGAAGGGGGCCTCCCTGATTACTCACTTTCTCATCTCTCAGCCTGTGTTACAACCTGCAATTATTGGGTTTATTCATTTGTTTGTTTGTGCGTCTTTCCCCATTAGAATGGTTATCCACTCAAACGGTTATTCATTCAGGCAATATTTCCTGAGCCACCGGGTGCCTAGAACAGCACGGGCTTTTAGGGTTTATCAGGGAACAAAACACACAAAGATCCCCACCCTTGAGAAGCTGACAGGAGAGAGGGGAGAGAGCAATAAATAAATGAACACTTAGTATGTCCGATGGTGACATTTGCAAACTGTGACACAGCAAAGCCTTGGGGGGGGGTGCAATTTGAGCAGATTTTGTCCTGCTTCGGGTCCAGGGCACAGCACAGCCCGGTTGTTCAAGTGTGGGAGACAGAGCGTGAGGGAGGGAGGAGAAATAGCAGACACCCAACCCAGGAGTCTTTCCAAATTTCCACCACACTTATAATCATGGCCACATCCTACAGAATTTGCTGGAAGGGAAAAAATTGAGAAGCACCGCCTTAAATGTCATTGTTTTTAAACTCCTTCTCTGCACCTTCATGGAATTCAATGATTTGGGTGCTGTTCCCCTGCTATATAGGTCAGGATTTTCTTTTTTTGTTTTCTTTCTTTCTTTTTTTTTTTTTTTTTAAGATTTCATTTATTTATTTGACAGAGAGAGACAGCCAGCGAGAGAGGGAACACAAGCAGGGGGAGTGGGAGAGGAAGAAGCAGGCTCCTAACAGAGAAGCCTGATGTGGGGCTTGATCCCAGAGCACCGGGATCACGCCCTAAGCCGAAGGCAGACGCTTAACGATTGAGCCACCCAGGTGCCCCAGGTCAGGATTTTCTTGATCCTATGATGGAATTGATGGCAAAGCTCACCAGACAGCATGATATCAAATATTGACGTCAAACCTAAGATGCATCTTGATTTAAGACACATTAAAATGAGAAAATGCTGATCTTTTAATCAAGGAACTATTTTAATTATATCTTTAGAGGAGATGAGGGGAGAAACCATGATTTTAATTTGGATTTTAGCCAAAGCACTTGCCTTGTAATTCAATGCACCAGAAACTTGTTGCCTGCAGGCCGTAAACAGTCATTACAGGAAAAAGTGCTGCAGGAGGGAGAGACAGCCTTGGTGTGCTAATAGCAGATGTTTGAGGTCCCAAGGTGCTACCAGCCAGCCTAACAACGCTATGCAGGAACCCCGCCACTACGACATAGCACGAAGTTTTCCAGTGGAAGGGAGTTTTAGATACTAAATCATAAAAAGGAACTTAAGCAGGGAGCAGTGCTTGTTACAGAAAAATCCCAGTGTGTTTGCATTTAATGTGTCCCTTTTGCATTTAAAACCAGGGTGATCACCTCCAGAAATGTGCATGATAAGTACGCCAAAAACTGACTCTCCCCTCCTACCAAATGCCACCCTAACAACGAAGTGATTGATTTGCTCCTGGAGTAACATGCCTTGTCTGCCTGGACAAGAAGCAAACAGACCACAGAACGTATCCTCAACATGGCAGTATTGAAAAACCCGGTGTTTATTGCTCAGGGTCAAAAACTGTTATAAGCTCTAAGAGAATGCCCACGTAGTTTGCGCGTCCTGCAATTTGGTTGTATTGAGTATTGCTTTTGCTATGCTGTTAATAATGGTCTGGAAGTCTTTCGTTGTAATGGCATTCAGCTTGTACTTCCTCTGGACTTTTTAATTATTCAGGCTAAATGGAGAAGGCTATTAATTATTCAATTAATCCCTTTCTCTGGTAAAATGCTCTTTGGATCCTTCTTATGCATTTTGCTACCTAGTTAGACATAATTAGCCAAATAAATAATAACTCTCCATTTTTAGGAACCATTCAATCATAACCTTGGTTTCAGGAATGGATTTCTAAATATAATATTATTGTTCGCAGCAAGACTGCTAATGTCACAGTCTGATAGTGCACTCATCAAGTGTGACCAGAGACTCTTCTATAGACTACACAGGCTGAAAGGTGGCCCACACTATTCCCAACCCAGCAAAGCTTTCACGTTTTTCCACTTACTCGATCAATCAATAATGCTTTAACAACTTAGGTGGTTGTTATAAATCATCTATGACATGTCCAAAATACTTCACTGTAGAGCCCAAACAGGGTCATACTTGAACCGGGCACCTCTTGCACACATGTCACGATCCTCCAAGGCCATGGCTCTGGGGGCTCTGACTACGTCTCCCTGGTACAGTCACACGTGTGCACACCTCGACACAGTGTTCCCTCTTTGTCCTGGGGCCAAGCTGCAGCGCACAATCCAGAGATGGCGTGGGAGATGTAGGCGAGGCTCCAGCCTCCATTCCCTGCGGAAGACAGTTCGGAGACACATTTTCTAAGGTTCTTCAGAAGAGTCAAGCTGGGGGCACCTGGGTGGCTCAGTCGGTTAAGAGTCCAGCTCTTGATTTTGGCTCAGGTCATGATCTCAAGATCAGGAGATCAAGCCCTGCATCGGACTCTGCGCTAGGCATGGAGCCTTGCTTCACATTCTTTCTCTCCCTCTCCCCCTGCCCTTCTGCCCACTCTGTCTCTCTGTCTCTGTCTCTCTCTCTCAAAAAAAAAGAAGATCCAAGCTGGACAGAGCTTCAGTAGTGCAAGCCCTTGGGAGAGATGTTCTTGTGTTAGCTTTCTCTCCTTCCCTGCTTTATAGCCTTGTACCACACCCTGGTCCCATGAAATAAACTCTTCATGGGCAAGCCTTGGTCTCAGGCTGTGTCTGTGGAGGAGTCCAGGCAGCTCAGTGTTATATGGTTTATGTCTTTCTACAGGAGCAAATATTTCACTTTCTCTTCAAAGCCAAAACAGTTAAATCCTGATAGAACATCCCAAACCCCATGTATAGCCTGGTAAAATGCTAGGAACAGCCCTGAGAATCAGAAAAGAGAGGTCTGGGCCTTCATTTACCTGTGACTATATGCACTGGGCTTCTGCCAACAGTGGGCTCTCTGCCACGGTGGGAGCACAGGGGAGTGTGAGCTGACACCTGCCTCGGCCTCCCTCTCCCGGCATCTCCTTAGAGGAAATGCATAGAGGACAGGGAGTCAGAGGCCTAGGTTCGAGTTTCAGCTCTTAAGTTATGTTATTGTTACCTGTATCAGGTATTACACTCAAACAAATGATGATTCCCACCTTGTAACACTGAAAGCAATCCCGCTGCTTTACCTGCACAGGTCCCGCCAGGCTGGGAAGCTGCGTTAACCCCTCAGGCCTGCGGTTCCTGCCAGCTTTTCCCGCCACAACGCCCCGCCTTCCAGCCGCATTTCCTCCAGGTGGTCCGAAGAGGCAGCCAGGAGGGGAAGCAGGCGGCCGGGTTGGCGGGACCATTCTCCCTGGAACCAGTAGGTGGTGCTGGGGCAACATGGGACCCCCGGCTACCCTGGAGCTTAACACTTCTACGTAGGAGAAATGAAACATGATTCCTCCTTAGACATTAGACAGGGAGTGAGTTTTGTGATCTTTTGCATTTTGCAACTGAAATCTCCAGTGCATTTGTCCTGAACTCATTTCTGACTTTATTCATCCCAAAAGTTCAAAATAGTTTCAAGGCTCTTTGAGAACGGATGAGGCCAGAGGCCTTGGCTTACTTACCTTTGTGTGATCCAGACCTAGCAACTTAGGAGAAGCTCTAGAAATGCTTTTGAAATAAACAAAGCATCTAATTAGGTAAATCATTTATAGATGAATAAACCAAGATTCTGGGGGGCAAAATGGCTTGTTCAAGACCACACTGACAGCCTTTGACCAGCTCCTTAACCCAGGGCTCCAGAAGTTCTTTCTGCTTTCCACACTACCTGGCGGCTGATTCTGAGAAGTACTGGGTTATTCTCTTTATTATTGTTTCTGAAACATTCTTGAAAGTTTTTTAAGCATTACGAATTTAATATATAAATCAACAAGAAATTTTGACTCTACGTACAGAGAAATTCACCTTACAGGCATATCTGCTTATTAATACATATATAGGATATTTAATTAAAAAAGAAATCTTCATGTCAAGGTTCAAAAACTCCAATTTCCATCTATTTCAAATTATTCAGCGTGGTGTCATTATACACAGCAGGGGAACTGAATGATAACAAAACTTCATTTATCCAACATTAGCGGGGGTACAATAAGCTAATTAAAAATATGAAGTCACCAAATTCTACTTTTATAGTCCTCAAAACATTTTTGGAAAAGGCTAATCATTTTGGATGGATACCTTTTTTAAGTATAGTATACATTTCTTGCCAGAAAGAATTTGGAATATAACCTAAGTGGTTTGTTATGGCTGAGAGTCCTTACCGAACTTGTTTTGTCCTGTGCAATGATGCCGTCTGGGGCAACAGAGGTCATATTTGACAGCCAGCCCTCTTTGCCGTGACAGTAAAGGACTCTGGGCAACCTTACTCATTTTCGTTCTTGTTTCCATGCATTTGAGTTTCTTGTCTTCTCTTCATTATCATGCTGTCTGTTCTGCTTCTCCCTGCTGCATCTGTCTTTCTCCTGCCTCTGTCTCTAATGGCTTTCTCCACACTGTCCACAGTCACCCAAAGCCACACACACACACACACACACACACACACACACACATTTCAGACATTAGCTGCAAGTTCAGCTTATCACCTGGGATCCTGACTCCCTGCTAATGCATGGAAGGCTCCAGTGTCCCCTCTCCTAGGTTTGATTAATGTGCTAGAGTGGTTCACAGAATTCAGAGAAACATGATACTTACCAGGTTACCAGTTGATTCAAAAAGGATGGAACTCAGGAACATCCAGTTGGAAGAGAGGCACCGGGCAAGGTAAGAGTACGGAGCTCCCATTCTCTCTCCCCAAGCAGACAGGCTCCACACTCCCCGGGTGTTTACTAACTCAGGAGCCCTTCAAAGCTTGTCCTTTGGGGGCTTTATGGAGGCCTCATTATATAGGCAGGATGGGTGAAATCATTGGCCTTTGGTGATGGAGCTCAACTTCTAGCTCCTTACCCCTTAATCCCCATCCTGAGGGGCTTTCCAAAATTTACTTCGTTAACATAAACTCAGGTGTGGTTGAAAGGGGTTTGTTATAAATATTAAGATACCTTTATGGCTCTTAACACTCAGGAAATTCCAAAGGTTTTTTGTTTGTTTGTTTGTTTGTTTGTTTGTTTAAGATTTTATTTATGTATTTGACAGTGAGAGAGATTGAGAGCATAAGCAGGGGGAAGGAGCAAGGGGAGAGGGAGAAGAAGATGCCCCACTGAGCAGGGAGCCTGACACGGGACTCTATCCCAGGACCCTGGGATCGTGACCTGAGCTGAAGGCACATGCTTAACTGACTGAGCCACACAGGGGCCCTTTACTGATTCATTTTTTTAAAAGATTTTATTTATTTATTTGTCAGAGAGAGAGAGCACAAGCAAGGGGAGGAGCAGGCAGAAGGAGAAGCAGGCTCCCCACTGAGCAAGGAGCACAATACGGGATCGTGACCCGAGCTGAAGGCAGACGCTTAACTGACTGAGCCACCCAGGCATCCCAGAAAATTCTGAGGGTTTTAAGAGCCCTGCTAGAAATGGGAAAGAAGACCAGGCATAGATCCCTTATTCTAAGTCAGAGTATCACGGAGCACCTGCTTCAGAGTGCAGAGACTTCGGGGCTGACCATGCTCTTCGTGGTGAGATTGCTTTCCAAACAGCTTCCGGTTTTGTGAGGTTTTCACTTTTCTTGTTTACGATGCTTCGTGTGCTTGGCATATCCACTTAGCTCGTTTTTGACTTTGGTGAGCTCTTGCCTAAACATTGGTAAAATGTAACACACCAGTGTAGAGACAGCTTTCATGCCAGCAACGACTGTGTGAGTTTTGAGACCTTAAAAGAAAGAAAATCTGACAAATTTCAAGGAAAAGAAACCAAGCAATATTTACTTGCCACAGTCTGGGAGAAAAGCCAGTATTTCGGGGGTAGCTATCCCCAGAGCCTCAATTTTAGAGAAGGAGCTGGGAGTCAAGGTTGCTGGCTGAGGACAGGATGTTCTAAAAGTATCCAAACTTTCAGGAATGATGAGTAAATGTGTGGCCCGACTCCAAACACCTTCTTTCTGAGCAGGACTTTTCTTTGTCTGAAGACCTATTTGGCTGTTCTATAATTACTGGCCTTTTTATCTTAATTGTGGAACCATGTCTAGTGTTCTTTATTGTGGGGCATGTCACATCCTTGGCTTAATTGCAAAAATTTCCATTTAAAAACAGCCCTATTATTAATGATATTATTCAACCAAACATGCTAAATTGAATATTGTCTATACTGCCCTTAATTTTAAATACTTCAGGGAATATAAAAATCTTTGGAATACCATGATTTCAATACCATACATACACTTAGCTTCTTTGGTCCTTCACTGACTGATTTTCATCCAACCTCTCCTCTGACTCTTTGTTTTGCATTGGCATTTTGGCTCCTCCTCCTTCTACCCTCTAAATGAGGAGTCTTCCCAAAGCATGGTCTCTGGCCCACTGCCTTCCCTGCCCACGGGCTCTCAGGAAGTCCTCCTCCCTGTTCAGGACTCCACTAACAACCCATGCACAAAAGACTCCCAAATGTACATCCCATGCCAGGCACCGTCTCTCACCATCCTTTCAAGGTCAACCCAATTTTCCCAGTCACCCAATCTCAGAATCTAGAATAATCTTTGACTCTGTCAACCTTTCAACAGCCTTGAGATGTCAGGCAAACAACTTTACATCAATTTCTCCTTCAAAATGTTTCCAAATGCTGTATTCTTTGCTACATCTGTCCCCCCTTCCCCCACACATAAGCCTCTGGATAATTGTGCTTGTTTTCTAAATGATCTGACTTCAATTTTCCTCTTCTTTAATCCCAACTGCATATCATCGTCAAACTTTTTTTAAATACACTGTTCTAATTATATTACTTCCCTACTTAATAATCCCCATTGGTTTCTTTTTAAAACTTACAACATTGAATATAAATTCCTCTACCTGCCTGGCCAGGCTGTCTCCCTTAGCTGGGTATGGGCTCCAGGGTCAGCAGATACAGTTTCATATCCATTTCTGTCACTTGCTATCTGTAAAATAAGGATAATCATACCCGCCTCTGAGGATTTTGTGAACATTAAATAAGATTTGCAACATCAAGAACAGAACTGGAAAGATAGTAAATGTTTCTTTAGAAATATGTGCTATTTCCCACCTAATTTGTTTCTTGATGAGATTGAAAATAGTAACATTATCGATACTGGAACCAACCAGGCAGAACACTTATGAAATGTGCTTGATGAATGGATACATGAAGCTGGGAATGTTCATATGAGTGAGTGTTTGGAACATGGCAGGGTTTCAGAGATAACAAGTTCTACATTAAGACGGTGGTCATGGGTGGCTGAGATGGCAGGAAGTGGAGAGGTCGGTGGGGAGGAAGATTGTGATCCAGGATGACCACAATGATGAGACTACTATGGCCCCAACCCAGGGGTCAGTGTAAGCATCATTAATTGTAGGTATACCAGATGTTGTGAGACTTTTAAACTGATGCAGTGTGAGGTCCGCAACATTGCCAATGATCCATTCTAGCCAAAATTCTTAAATTCCTACTACTAAGTCTTTAGACTAATTGCCATTTAGATACAAATTCCAGAATACAATTTCCGGAAACACAGATGTAGCAACCATGCAAGGCAAGGCTCAGATCTCCTGCTGTTGAGGGTGTGGTTCACTGAGGACCTCTGGATCCACACTGGCATGGCTGCCTTCCTTCGTTCACCTCACATCTGTCAATAGCCGAGAGCTTCTGGGGTCCTAGTACAGGCCATTCCTGTGAGATGCAGGTGTTCTCTGGCCTGCAACTTTTGGCTAAGAGCTCTCCATTAGCCCAGTTGGAACTTTCTTAGAAATGCACTATAGTATGTGATTATACTTCCCAATTCCTCCCTTCCCCTTCTCCTTCACAAGACTCAGACCTGCATCATGGTCTGACAGCAACCCAATTTCCTCTCTTCTCTCCCATTTATAATTCGAAGGCATATCTCTCAATAAATATTTTACACATCTAATCCCATTTTGACATCTGGTTCTCAGGGGACCAGAACTAATACTAATGGTTCCAGTTTTCCCAAAAAATGAATAGTAGGATTGGGCTTAAGACTGGCTCATTTATCTCCTAGTGCACAAAGAGAATTTCATTCTGAGTGTTATATGAGATGAGGTCCCTGGCCCAAAGAAGGGCTCAACTACTAAAGATTATATGGGTGATAACCTGGGGAAGAGTGCCAGGGAAGGAGAATATCCTTGTAGGTTGAATTATTCAGGCATTTGAAAAATAGGGGGCGGGGGGACAATGACTACAAGGGTGGTAGAGTTGGCTGGTTACTGCTACATTGTATTGCTGCTCTGCAGAGGGATAATGGGAGACTGAGGACCATTAGCAGGCTAAGTGTGAGAGGCAGATGGCCTCTTCAGTAGCTTACAAAGAGGCCCTTGTCTCCTGCAGCAGAAGAGTGGACACAGCTGTGTCACAGACACAGGCCTGATAGAGTCACAGAGCTCCGGAGATGTTTAAATGCTCAGCCAAAGTCTGGTATGCTAAGGGCAGGGCCGGTGGTATGCTGGACCCAGCTCTTCCTAGTTTGTGAGGGCCAATTATTCGTGTCTCTCCAGAGCTTCACGTTCAATGACATCATACTCATATCTGCGGTCAGCCCCTGTGGGGTATTTATACCATGGAAATCAGAAAATACTAAGATTCAGAGGGATTTCCCTCTCCTTTTCTGAAATCTGGTTGTTAAACACTTACCAGCACACCCCTAGTCAGGGCCTTGGCTGACAGAACCTGGGATTCTGAAACATGGGATGGAAACACCAGGATGAAAATTCCAGAAAATGCTGGCTCTGCAGACCCTTAGAACCTGCAGAGCAGGACCACCCTTCTCTAGGAAGAGCTGGAACTTCCCCGTGTTCGAAGATGCAGAGAAGTCTCTCCTCCGTGAAGCAACAGGTATGGTTTCCACTTCCTCTTCCAGACTCAAGGCCTAAAATTCGGATTGAATCCCAGCAGACTCTGTCTGGGAATGTACTGGACCAGACACGGGAAGAAGAAGAATATACATGGAAGGAGTTGCAAGAATTACCTAGAATGCCATGACAGGAGCGGGCGGTACCCGTGGCACTGGATTTTGAAGATGCTTGATCAAGCGGAACGGAATATAAGATTGGATAAGCAAGAATCTATTTGATTTGGGGACACGGGATGTAAAACCCTGACAAGGACCCCAGGGAGGGCTGCCAGATAAGATAAAAGTATGTCTCATGCAATACCTGAGACATACTTATCCTGGAAAGTATTTGTTGTTTATCTGAAAGTCAAATTTAACTGCAACCTTAACCCCAGGAGATGGGCAGACTTGCTGCTAGGGGAGTTCTTTGGAGCCTGGAAAAAGTGATGGTCAGCTCCAAGTGAGGTGGAAATGCCTCAGTTGTCCTGGCAGGAGGGGGAAGAAATAAAGAGGCCGAGGGAAGTGGACACGGTGGAATGCATGTTATGAGGCCACAAGACCCTCCAGGGCATTAGGTTCCACGGCTGGACCCTGAGAACATGCCATCCATTGAGGTCATTGGCAATGCCCTGAAGACAGGGCAGTGATGTCACTAGGCAGTTCAGAGGTGCTCCCCCGCTGGCGGGGGTGATGGCAGGAGAGGTGGGCCCAGAGCTGAGCTCATGAGACTCCCTGGGGACGATGGAGCCCCAAAGTGACAAAGGCCAGGCTGCAGCCTTACAGACAGTGGGCTGCAATCTCTCTGACAACCAAGGAGAGACAGCCAAGGGGACTTGTGGAGATGTTGGCAGAGGATGGTGAGGGAACCTGGAATCTGCACTCTCAGATACACCCATAAATTTAGCCAGACAGACAAGCACAAGAATAATACTTGTAGCATTTTTCTAACAGTAGAATAATGCAAAAAGCCTAAATACCTAGGGCTAGTTACATAAATTATACATTCAGCCCTGGAATGGACTCATTAAATTGAATTAGCTTGGAGTCCATGTGTTGAAGGGAAGATCTCCACAATGCGGTGATCAGTGAAAACAGAAAGTAGGGAAAGAGTGTTAATG
>NW_024424230.1:53887351-54000774 GCF_017311325.1 Ursus maritimus | reverse complement strand
GTTCAGTTCACTTTGAGACAGTTCATCTAACCGATGGATGCAATTTTCTGTATATATGCTCTACTTTGGAAAAAGTCTACTAATAAACTGAAAGTGTGAATAGCATGATCTCATTTTATGAAAACAAACATTGATATGAGCATGAGTATACATGTGTGTATATTATTACACATGTGCATGAGATGTGTGTTCTTACGTGTCTGTATGTGTACGTGTTTGTGTAAAGATGCAGGTAGGAGTCCATTTGTGTATGCGTGTACATGCGCCTATGCAGTGTACATATGTGTGCAGGCGGATGGCTGGGGGCTGCCTTCTGGGGTATATCCAATTTGAATTTTTAGCCAACCACTTGTATTCTTTTTCTATTTAAAAGGTAAATTTTATAATTCTCAAAAAAAAAAAAAGATGGAGAACTGTGGTCAGGAATTGGTACTGGAGGAATACGGAGGGCACTTTTCCGACTCTGAACCTTTAGTCTGAGAGTCTAAACAGCCTCTGAGTGGGACAACTGAGAGAGGTTACTGTCTCCAGAGGACAGACAGGCTTCAATTAAGGCAAGGTGGTAGAGGGAATATTTAGAGAAGGACTTGGGAGATTTTCTGAGTGGGAGTTCCAGAAAGCACAAAGACTGTGCTGGGAGGAGATGGTGTGCAGTGAAGCATTCACTCAGCAGGAAGAATATGCAGGGTAGGATAGGGATGAGAATCCTGGGGAAACTTAAGTCTATATAAGGACTGTGCTTTGGGAAACAACTGAAATCATTTGAGTAGGGGGTGTTTAATTCTGATAAGCACTTGGAGGAAAGCCTAAAAGTGAGACCCAAGGGGAGGAAAGAGGGTTCTGTTACCTAGAGCAAACATGTAGCTGTTCTTGATAGCAAGGAGCAAAAGAGCATGAAGCCAGTTCTTTCAGCTGGTGCATGGGGAATGTGGTAGACGTGAGCGTGGAATGTGACCTGTGCAAATCCACGTAGTTTCTGCTGGGTCACCTTCTTTGTGGGATCAGCCTTCTTTGTGACCTCATACTTGTTTTGCCGTGGGGATGGGGAGGGGTGGGTAGAAGTGAGGTAGGATGTAGCTAGCATGCTCTAGTGGACACAGCATGGTGGGTCAGGACCTGGAGGCCAGGCAGAGCCTGCTAATGTACAGATGACCACAAAAGGTCAGGGAAGTATAAGTCACACTGGCCATTTTAGGCCTTTGCAAGGGCTTTAGCTCTTACTCTGTGAGTTAGGTGAAATGATGTATTTTAGAAAGATCATTCTATGTCCCTTGGTTGGTAACTCCCCATTTCCCTCTCCCCTCAGCTCCTGGCAGCCACCACTCTACTCTCTGATTCTATGAGTTTCACTACTTTAGATTCCTCATATACGTGGAATTATGCAGTATTTGTCCTGTGACTGGCTTATTTCCCTTAGCATAATGTCCTTATGTTGCTACATTCTGTAGGATTTCCTGAATAATGTTCTATTGTGTGTATATGCCAAATTTTCTTTATCCATTCATCTGTTCAACATTTGGGTTGTTCCCTCATCTTGGCTATCATGGATAATGCTGTGATGAAGTGGGAATGCTAATATCTCTTTGAAATCCTGATTTCAGGTCTTTTGAGTAAACACCCAAATGTGGGATTGATGGCTCAGATGGTAGTTCCATTTTTAATATTTTGAGGAACCTCCATATGGGTTTCCACAGCAGCTGCACCCTTTTACATTCCCACCAACAGTGGGAATTCCGGTGTCTCCATGTGCTCGTAAACAGAGGTCTGCTGTACCACACTCTCCCTGTAACTATCAATACTGAAAGGCAAACTTAAGCAAAAAATGTTAAGTGCTCTTACTAAATAAAATTCTTAAGAGTTTTTTTAAAAAAGGTTTTATTTATTTATTTGAGAGAGAGAGAGCGGGTGGAGGGAGAGGGAGAGAGAATCTGAAGCAGACTGCCCCCTGAGCACAGAGCCTGATGTGAGGCTGGTCCCCACAACCGCGAGATCACAATCCTCAAGCTGAAACCTAGAGTCAGTAGCCCAAACTATTGAGCCGCCCATGCACCCCCCAGCTTTGTGTGTTTCTAATTGCCTTTGCCCACATCTTTCCCCAACATGGCAGGAGTCTTGAAGACCACAGCCCACATTCCTTGTGTGGGACCTTAGCCTCTTGTTCTGGAAGGAGGGAGTGGAGTAGACCTTTTTCTCAGAGAATTATGCTTGTCTTTCCTAACCTATCTGGGGCCACCTGAAGAACCGATGCACGGTGTTTGCCTTTGTTTCCTCTAACTCACTGGTAAAGGTAAACACAGATGCAAATAGAAAATTCAGTATTAGTGTACTCTTTGTAACTTGTTTTTTAAATTACGTGATTTAAAAGTCAAATGCATAAAACAAAATTATAAATCTATATTAATGGGCACACCATAAAGATATAATATAAAATAAATACAAACAAACAAGTAAATAAGTAAAGGTGTATTTTTTGGTGATGATAATATAAAGAGGAGAGATGGAGATGTACAGAAACAGAGAATTTATGGACTGCCAAAACAAAGTTGGTATTATTCAGACTAAGTTGTTTTAAGTTTAAATGTTAATTTTAGTCCTATGGACACTACTAAGAAAATAAACAGAAAACATATAGAAAGGGAAAGAAGAAGGAAATCAAAATGTTATGCTACAAAAACTAAACAAAATTTTTAAAAAGCAGTAATATGGGAATCAAGGAATAACAGCAACAACAACAAAAACAGACATACAGGGGAAAAAAATGCTAAATGGTAGGAGCAAATTCTTCCTTATTGGTAATTACTTAAATGTAAATGGATTAAACTCTCCAATCAAATGGTTGAGATCAGCAGATTGAATAAATAAGACCTGACCCATTTACCTGCTGTCTACAAGACACTCACTTAAGATACAATGACACAAAAGGTAGAAAGTAGAAAGAAGGGGAAAAAATATCCACTGCAAATGGTAAACAAGGAAAAGCTGAAGTAGCTATAGTAATATCAGATAAAATAGATGTAAAGTCAAAGAAGTTTATAAAAAATCTAGAAATAGAAATAGACTGCCATATGATCCAGCAATTCCACTTCTGAGAATTCCACTTCTGAGAATATATTCAAAGGAAACATAAACACTAATGCAAAAAGATATTTGCACCCCCATGTTTATAGCAGCATGATAGCATGATAGCAGCCAAGGCAGGGAAACAACCTAATTGTTTATTGATGGATGCCTGGTATGTATATATAATAAAATACTAGTTAGCCATAAAGAAGAAAATCCTACCACAACACAGATAAACCTTGAGGGCATTATGTTAAGTGAAATGAGTCAGACAGAGAAAGACAAATACTGTGTCATCTCAGATGCGGAATCTAAACCCAACCAAACAAAATGTGTAGAAAAAGAGATTAGACTTGGGGTTACTGATAGGGGTGGGAGGCAGGGGAATTGAATAAGGTGGTCAAAAGGTACAAATTTCCAGTTATAAGATAAACAAGTACTAGGGCTGTAATGTACAGCATGATGACAATAGCTAAAACTCCTATATGACATATAAAGAAGTTAAAAGAATAATTCCTAGGAGTTTTCATCACAAAGAAAAAATATTTTTCCTTTTTTCCTCTTGTTTTTATTGTATGTATATGAGAAGATGGATGTTAGCTGAAGCTCTATGCTAATCATTTCACAATATATGTAAGTCAAACCATTGTGCTGTACACCTTAAACTTACACAGTGATATATGTCAACTATTTCTCAGCAAAACTGGAAAACAGTTCATTGTGTTTCTCCTCAGCAGTGAAGAACAATCAAAAAAGCAAATTAAGGAAACAATTCAATTTACAGTAACATCTAAAAGAATAAAATGATTGAGAACAGATTTAACCAAAGACATAAAAGACCTGTATACTGGAAACTATAAAAATTACTGAAGGAAATTAAATACCTAAATATTTAAATGGAAAGACATCTCTGCTAATGAGTACTAAGACAATATTGTTAGGATGATAACACTACCTAAAACAATCTAGAGATTCAATGCAATCCCTATCAAAATACCAATGATCTTTTTTTTTTCCCCAGAAATGCAAATGCCAACCCTCAAATTCTTACAGAGTTGAATGGCCAAAAATAAAAAAAAAAAATTTGGAGGATTCACACGTCCTAATTTCAAAACTTACTACAAATCTACAGTAACCAAAACAGTGTGGTACTGACCTAATTGCAGACTATAGACCAGTGAAATAAAATTGAGAGTCCAGAAATAAACCCTCACGTATATGGTCAACTGATTTTCAACATGGGTGCCCAGGCCATTCAATGGGGAAAGAATGGTCTCTTCAACAGATGGTGTCAGGATGACTGGACATTCACATGAGAAAGAATGAAATTGGACCTTATCTCACACAATATACAAATACTAACTCAAAAACTGGCTCAATGGCCTCGACATAAAAGCTAAAATAATAAAACTCATGGAAGAAAATGTAGGGGAAAATCCTTATTACATTAGGTTTGGGAATGATTTCTGATTTGGAAAAACAAAGTCATAAACACCAAAAGAAAAAATAAAGTTGCATTCATCAAGATTGAAAAACCTTTGCACATCAAAGAACATTATCAAGAAAGTAAAAAAACCCTACAGAATGGGGGGAAATATTTGCACTTCATACAACTGGTAAGGATTTAATATCTAGAATATAGAAAGAACTTTTTTTTAAGATTTTATTTTATTTATGTGACAGAGACGACAGCCAGTGAGAGAGGGAACACAAGCAGGGGGAGTGGGAGAGGAAGAAGCAGGCTCACAGCAGAGGAGCCTGATGTGGGGCTCGATCCCAGAATGCAGGGATCACGCCCTGAGCTGAAGGCAGACGCTTAACGACTGCGCCACCCAGGCGCAGTACTTTAAGGACTTTTTTTTAAAATAAGTGTTTTAATTTTAATTCCAATAGAGCTAACATGCAGTGTTACATTGGTTTTAGGAGTATGATTAGACTATATAAAGAACTCCTGAACTCAACAATAGCAACAGAAATACCCCAATTAAAAATTGGGTAAAGGACTTTAATAGAGGTCTCTCCGAAGAAGATATATAAATGAAAAGATATAAACATGAAAAGATTCTCCACGTTATTAGTCATTAGGGAAATGCAAAACCAAACCGCAATGAGATACCACTTCACACCCACAGGGACGGCTATAACGACAACAAAAAGTAGAAAAAAACAAGTGTTGGCCAGGATGCAGAGACATTGCAGCTCTCATACATTGTTGGTGGAACTGTAAAATGGTTCAGCTGCTCTGGAAAACAGTCTGGCAGTTCCTCAAAGTGTTAAACCTGGAATCACCATGTGACTCAGCAATTGCATTCCACATATACACCCAAATTGAAGACCGGTATTAAACAATGCACTGTTCATGGACCTTCATAGCAGCACTATTCACAATAGCTGAAAGGTAGAAACAGCCTACGTACCTGTCCAAGGGTGAATGCACAAATAACATGTGGTACATCCATGCAATGGAATATTATTTGGCCATAAAAAAGAATAAAATATTAATACATGTTATTATGGGCTGAATCTTAAAAACATGCTAAATGAGGGGTGCCTAGGTACTCCAGTCAGTGAAGTGTCTGCTTTCAGATCAAGTCATGATCCCAGGGTCCTGGAATCGAGCCCTGCATCGGGCTCCCTGCTTAGCAGGGAGTCTGTTTCTCCCTCTCCCTTTGCCCCTCCTCCTGCTCATGTTCTCTCTCTCTCTTGCTCACTCTCTCACTCTCTCAAATAAATAAATAACTAAAATCTTAAACAAAACCAAAAACACGGAAATGAAAGAAGCCAAACACGACAGGTCATGTAGTGTATGATTCCATTTGTATGAATGCCCAGAATAGGTAAATTCATCACGAGAAGAAAGCCAAATAGTGGTTGCCAGGGGCCAGGGGATAGGAGAACAGGGAAAGACCCTTTAAAGCGGGTTTCGGTGATGACCGTGTTTGGAACTAGATAGAGAAGCTGGTTGCACGGCATTGTGAATGTACTAAATGCCGCCGAATCGGTTGCAGGTAGCCACCCCCACCCAGGTAATTTTATGCTATGTGAATTTCACTTCCATGAAAGTAGAGGAGAGAGAATAGAAGTGTGGAAATTGCAGGCGGTGAGTTTAGACAATGTTTAAGTTTTGCTATAGATGGGAGTGCAGAAATGGAACTGTGGCTGGTAGGAGAAGTGGGGTCGATAGGTTTTGTTTTCTTTTGTTTTGAGATGAGAGAAAAAAATGTTTTATTATTATTTTTTTGAAAACAATGTTTTAAAAGTGTGTTTCTTTGCTGATGAGAATGACCCGTCAGAGAGCTGATGACCGAGGAGCGAGAGATAAGAATTGCTGGAAAGATACCCTTGGATAAATGAAAGAGATGGGCTCTACGTCCTACTGAGATTTACCGTTGATCATATCTACAAGGGCATCCCCTGAAGTGAGGCAGCCATGGCCCAAGAAAAAGACTAATTGAACTTAACCTTCTCTGTATAATAAACACAAGGAGATAAATACCATAAAGTATATAAAATATACTGCAGTGCTGGTTTGGAGTTATCCACATCTGATTTGGGACCGGGAAACCCAAGGGCTGCCATGGGGAACATGGGCAGGGAAATACTTGTCTGGGACCTCTTTTCCTTTTTCCTGGGACCACAGAGTTTATTGGTCTCTTCTCTCTCACACTGTTTGACATCCATCTCGACCTAATCCGCATGGAATGGCTACCACCTCTTAGTACGAACTGTGGTCAGTCTCCAGCATGAGTTTTTTCAATTTAAGTCTTCAAAGTGCAGAGATGTTCAGTGCCAGTTATACGGATTTTAGCACAGAATTTCTGTTACTACAGTTTTTGAGTTCCTGCGGCATTTTATATGTGATGCAATACACACAGCTTAAGAGATGAGACTTGGTCTAAACATGCATGCCGTCTTCAGATGCCTTCTGCAAGATGCCTGCTCTCTCTGAAATATTTCTACAAAATGTCTTTGTCAGCCAGACTGGGGAGTGTGGGGGTATAGCTCTCTCTGGAGTTAAGAGGCTATCACTCTCCAATTTTGATGCCATCTTAAGATCTCTGACTTCAGGTTTTCAGATGTCCTTGCACTCTGTCTATCTCCTATATCTAACACACACTTCTTGATTCTAGAAATTAATTTTTAAAATTCTCTGTTTACAGGTTTTTTTTTAAAGATTGTATTTATTTATTTGAGAGAGAGTGAGTGAGTGAGACAGCATGAGCTGAGGGGCGGGGCAGTGGGAGAGGGAGAAGCAAGCAGACTCCCCATTGAGTAGGGAGCCCTATATGGAGTTCGATCCCAGGAGCCTGGGATCATGACCTGAGCCGAAGGCAGTCGCTAAACCGACTGAACCACCCAGGTGCCCCATCTGTTTATAGTTCCCTGAGGATTTGCTGGATTTATCCTCTACCTGGTGAGTTTTACCCAGACGCCCCTGAAGGGCTTGCCCGGAGCAGGCACCACACCTGACCATTTTCTGGGGATGGTTCTGGGCACGCTGCCTCCTCAGGATCCGAAAGGGTGCTTAGTCGCTGCTTCGTACACATCAGAGGTATTGGCATCGAATCGGAGACTGATGATTACCAACTATGTATTGTCATGATGCATTTGAAACCAAATGTATTTGAAATCATTTGAAACCGAAAGTGCTCCTACTTTTCTTCTCTATCGTGTAGGTGGCCTGCATAGCAGAAGTAACGGGCCAAGTATTTTTTAACTGGGGAAGGAGAAAATCTTTATACAGAAAAAAGCTAAAACCAGAGTACATACTTTAATGACATAACGTATGCTTAGAATTCAGTCTTTTTTATTGTACAAAAGCTATTTTAAGAAAATGCCTTATGTTCCTACTTTGAATGAAGATGGGTATAGTGACGCAGTTCTAATAAGAATCTGGATATCATTTAATTCTAACTAATTTTGTCATTAACACACTACTTGCGATACAAAAAATATTTTCTTCCTAGTCTTTACATGGCTCACAAGAAAACTCTACAGGATTCTACCAGAGTACAGAGGTAAGTTCTTTTTTTTTTTAAATTACCAATTTTTTAATGAAAGTATAAAAAATGGATGCATTTTACAAGACTATTTATATAAAGAAATGAAATTGTCATAGCACAGAGTGGGGCATATAAAAAGGAGGGATTGTATATAAATTCATTCCTTCTAAAAGGACAACTCACGTCAAATTGATATTATAATCAAAAAAATTTTTTAATGTTTTTTTTATTATATTATGTTAGTCACCATACAGTACATCCCTGGTTTCTGATGTAAAGTTCGATGATTCATTAGTTGCGTATAACACCCAGTGCACCATGCAATACGTGCCCTCCTTACTACCCATCACCAGCCTATCCCATTCCCCCACCCCCTCCCCTCTGAGGCCCTCAGTTTGTTTCTCATAGTCCATAGTCTCTCATGCTTCATTCCCCCTACTGATTACCCCCTCCTTTCTTTATCCCTTTCTTCCCCTACCGATCTTCCTAGTTCTTATGTTCCATGGATGAGAGAAATCATAGATAATTGTCTTTCTCTGCTTGACTTATTTCACTTAGCATTATCTCCTCCAGTGCCGTCCATGTTGCAACAAATGTTGAGAACTTGTTCTTTCTGATAGCTGAGTAATATTCCATTGTATACATGGACCACAACTTCTTAATCCAGAGGTAAGTTCTGATGATACCCCAATTATACAGATTTATCATAAAACTAGTTGGAAGGATGCTTAACAAATCATTATTAGACTCACATAAAAGACTACTAAAAATGGGGCACCTGGGTGCCTTAGTCAGTTAAGCGTCTGCCTTCGCTCAGGTCATGATCCCAGGATCCTGGAATCGAGTCCTGTACCGAGCTCCTTGCTCAGCAGGAAGCCTGCTTCTCCCTCTGCCTGCCGCTCCCCCTGCTTGTGCTCTCTCTCTCTCTCTCTCTCTGACAAATAAATAAGCAAAATCTTTAAAGGAAAAAAAAAGACAACTAAAAATATTCTCACATTCTCTTGTGACAAAAGCCTTGAGCTCTCTATCCATTGATTAGTTTTTCGGATCTGATTGCATAAACCAAAAATAAATGTAATATTGAGTGTTAGCACAGTATTCTAAGCAGGCATTGTGTATATTCATGTACAACTATGAGTCAACAGTCTAGTGATCTGGGATCATCTGCATTTAATATTAAATATTAAGATTAAAGGATTATATGTTTTATTTAGCCATAGGCTGAATAAATCTGCTTCATTCACATTGGTTCTCAGATGGTGCACAAAAGAATCTAAGTTTATTCCAAAGCAACAAATCTGAAGTCCTGCTCCATGAGCCAAGAGCTAAGGTACACCAGCCATGACATTGAGCTTATTTCAATCCCATTAAGTAGTTGTCCCCGGATGGGCATAAAAGGAGCTCTCTGATAGATCTTCAGTGTTCACAAAATTGGCCCTGCAATAGTCCCCTTAACTTGATCATCTGTTATGGACTGAAGGTTTGTGCCCCCTGCCATTCACATGTTGACATCTAACCCCTGTGTGACAGTATCAGGAGATGGGGCCATGAGGAGGTGATTAGGTCATGAGGGTGAATCTCAGGAATGGGGTTAGTGTTGTCACAGTAAGAGGCCAGAGAGCTGAGCTGAGCCATGTGAGGACACAGCAAGAAGGCAGCCACCTATGAACTAGGAAGAGGGCTCCCACCAGGTACCGAATCAGCCAGCACCTTGATCTTGGACTTCCCAGCCTCCAGATCTATGGTATTTTGTTAAAGCAGCCTGAGCTAAGAGATCTTCCTTCACTTTTCCTTTTTATTCTCATGTTTGACCTTAGCCTATCTTCTATTCTCAGGTGTACAGAACTAAAATAGTTTGAAAGACTAATATTCTACCTTTCCAGGTCTTGACCTCTGGTTTGTTTTAGTTGGAATATAAGCTTTACTGCTCTAACCAAGGCCAAAATAACAGTGGCTTCAACAGAAAAGGACCATATGCCCACCTCATGTAACAGTGTGAGTGCAAATGGCCGGAGCTGGTGTGGTGCCCCTGCGATGCAGGGGAGCTAGACTCCTTGCTTGCTGCTCCGCTCTCCTCAGTGCGTGGCTTCCCGCCTGTGGTCTATGACGATGCTCCTTATTTCATCTTCTGTCCACTTTGTAGCCAGTGGGAAGGGAAAAAGAGAGAGTGGAAAACAACGCTCTTTCCTTTTAGGCAAACCACTCAGAAGTTGCGTGTATCAGTTGGACTCATGTATCATTGGCCAGAATTTAGCTCCACGGCCACGTATGGCTGCAAGGGAGCTAGGAAATGTAGTCTTTTTGTGAGTAGCCATGGGTCCGGCAGCTTCAACTGGCGCTGAAGGAAGAAAAAGAGAATGGACAATGGGAGATACCAGCATCCTCAATCACAGATTCCATTTCCTGTTTTCACTAATAACTCTCCCTTAGCAATGTTTTTTTCGTGGGTGGGTATTTCTAATTTAAGCCGCCTTTTGAGCCCAGCTCTGGGGATTTCTTCTACTTGTGTATTGCTCACACCTCTGCCCTCCAAAATGTATCACCGGGCCTAGGAATAGTCTGGACACAGAATTTAGTGGTGGCTCACTGATGTGAGGGCATGGTCCAATCATGCAGAATATCCTAACATAGGCTCTGATTTCTATCTTGGACACTTCAATATTGCTTCAGGATAAATGTGTGACCATTTTGCTGATGGGAATGCAGCCAAGCAAACATCTTTTGGCAAGCTTGCTTTGCCAGAGAATTACATCATGAGCTCTTTGGGGCTAAGAGGAAAGAGAAAGGAGTCAGGACCTCACCAAGTGGCCTCAGTGGGGCTTGTTAGGGTCACTAAATGTACAAACACCTGTTTAGGAACTGGCTGCCACAGAGTACTTCTGCCACTTGGACGGTGCACGGCAAGAGGACAGCTGCCAATTTCATTTGTGGTTAACTGGGAATGGTTGGTGTTTCTGAAAGGTTAAGAAGCCCTTTCATGAAGGCTACGAGATCACCTAATTCCAAAAGTGCTTGGGCTTTACCTGATAGCAAATCTTGAACAGTTCCAGAAAATGTAGAAATGAAAATCCCACGGACCTTTAATAAAAGTAAATGTAGCTACCATATAAAATTGTATTCCCAGGCCATAATCACCAGGTTGTAATCAAAACGTAATTAGACTGTCTAGGCTCTCTTGGGAACCACAGGGTGGCCAATATTTTTCTTCTTCGGGATGACTTGACATATACCAAGGATGAGGGATGGCTGGAAATAGGCCCCAAAGCTCTTTATATGGAACTATCTCTAAGGCCAAAAAAGCCCTCACATACAAAAGAGCTCCAGAATATTCCATACATACTAAGAATTCCTTCAAGCAACCCGGGGAATAGGTTCCAAACCAACACTGTTCTTCAGCAGTCACTAGTAATCATTATTAACTGTCTCACTTGATGTAAATCCCAAAGTTTCCTTTAAGCAAACACCTAATAAATAATTTTAATTTGTAATGAGTCAACTTAAAATACAATAGTCCCAACATGTAGGTAAGTGGTGTGAGTCGACTCTTTAAAAACAATAGTCCCAGCAGCTGGGATGAAACTGAAACAAAATTCACGGAGCATTAATTCTGGAAGGAAGATTCCATTTGAAAGACAAGAGTATACATTTAAGAACATTTCAACAAAATGCAATTAATCTTACTAATTAATTTCAATTTGGGATTAGCTGGAGATATTCAATCTGGGGGAAAAAAAGGTGATCCATTTGGAAAAAAATACTAATTAAAAAGTTCAGATAAAAATGTGGTCTCAAGACACAGATAACAGCTACAGTTAAGAACATCTCAAGATTTAAAACAATGAAATCAAAAACAGGCTTAATGAAAATAGATTGTATGCTTGGTTTTGTGGTTAAGCTGTATAGTGAGCCTGTCTGTTCCCTACATATGCCTTTCTCCTAGCAAAAACTTGGGAAAGGAGCTAGGGAGGCAAAGCAATAATCCTTTTAAAATATGAATTTATTTCAGGGGCGCCTGGGTGGCACAGTGGTTAAGCGTCTGCCTTCGGCTCAGGGCGTGATCCCGGAGTTATGGGATCGAGCCCCACATGAGGCTCCTCCGCTATGGGCCTGCTTCTTCCTCTCCCACTCCCGCTGCTTGTGTTCCCTCTCTTGCTGGCTGTCTCTAACTCCGTCAAATAAATAAATAAAATCTTAAAAAAATATATATGAATTTATTTTAATAAATAAAAATAATAACCAAGTTACAAAAAGTTTGGGAAATGAAAGAAAAATAATCACTCATAATACTATTACATAGCATAGTTAATGTTTTATTTCTGGTGCTTTTCTTTCAATTTTTAAATTTTATGTATATTTTCTTTTATTCATTCATTCATTCATTCATTCATGCAACAGGTGAACAATATGGACTAAAAAAACCTTTCCCTCATGGAGCTTGTATTATTAGTAGGGAGAGGCAGCAAACAAACAAAAGTACAATGGACAAAATAGAGCAGAATAAGACAGATGAGCCCAGTGGACACCTTGTAATTTTTTTTAAAAAAGATTTTATTTATTTATTTGACAGAGATAGAGACAGCCAGCGAGAGAAGGAACACAAGCAGGGGGAGTGGGAGAGGAAGAAGCAGGCTCATAGAGGAAGAGCCTGATGTGGGCTCGATCCCATAACGCCAGGATCACGCCCTGAGCTGAAGGCAGACGCTTAACCGCTGTGCCACCCAGGTGCCCCAACCTTGTAAGTTTTAATAGAATGATCAGAGTGAGGCTCAGCCAGGTAACTTTTGAGCCAAAGCAGGACGCAGGTGGGGAGTGAGCCATGAGGATATCTGGGGATCAAGGATCTAGGCAGAGCAACGGGAGAACTGCCAAAGCCTTGTGGGGAAGTTTGCCTGGCAAGCCCGAGGCACTCCAGCACTAGCTGGGCTACCCCAGGTGTCCTCGAGCACCTGCCGCCAGGCTGCCGTGGACACCCAGAGACCCTGTCTTCAAGTGTATCACTTCATTTATTCTAATCTCTCTAATCTCCATGTGTTGCCTTTTTCTCCCATTTAGACCACAACAATTTTTTTTAAGACGGTGTACCCAGGCATACTTCTAGTTAGTTAGTATTAAGAGGGAAAACATTTTAAATTGTAATTTTTTAAAAAGTGGTCACTGCTGATATATACGAACACTATACATTTTAATAAATTTATTTTGGTATCACTTCATCGTATTTAAAAATTCTCATAATTTTTCAACTGATTCTTTTGACAATTTTAGGCTTATAATTATGCCATTTACAAGGTATAATAATTTCATCTTTTTCTTTTCTATACCTAGGCATCTAATTTTTGTTTTATGCTCACTTGTAATTGTCCAAAACTACCTATTAAATAATAATCATAATATTGGGCTCAAAGCTCTTTACATGGAACTATCAAAATAGGCCCCAAAGCTCTTTACATGGAACTATCTCTAAGGCCTAAACAGCCCTCACATACAAAAGAGCTCCAGAATATTCCATACATACTAAGAATTCTTTATTTTATTCTGGATTTTTCATGAGGCTGTTTCTAGTAGTTATCTTTATTACAATGTTCACTTTTGATTTAAACTACATTTTCTTCATCACTGTGAGAAAGCATCCTATACTTCCATTTCCATTCTTGATTTTATTAGGGACAGGTCAAATTCCTTTTTCAGTGTCTATTTAGATGATTATTTTGAATAGAGAACAGACTGAGGATTGCTAGAAGGGAGGAGGGTGGGGGATGGGGTAAATGGGTGATGGACATTAAGGAGGGCACGTATTGTAATGAGCACTGGGTGTTATACGCAACTGACGAACCACTAAATTCTACCCCTGAAATTAATACTACACAATATGTTAACTAACTAGAATTTAAACAAAATCTTGAAAGCAAAAAAAAAAAAAACAAAAAACAAAACACTTTAATCCACTGATGGGATGTACCAATATCTAAGCATCTTCTAAAACTGAAATTCCCTTATATTCTTTTTTTTTTAAACGGTGGAATGTAATCTTTATTTATAGGATACTGTAAGATATGAGATTCCACAAAGAAATAAGAAACCCAGTAAGAGGAGGACCTTCACAAGGCATGTGTGAACTGAAAACAGTTTGGAACTGCTCAAGTGTAGTTTCCTTGTAAAAAGCGTGACAATAACAAAACGCATGTAAGCAGACTTCCTTGTAGAGGAACCGTAAGTGTGTCTTACTATAGTACATAGTACAACACAGTACACAACAGACAACTTCATGCCTCCGCTGCACAATCTAAAAGTTAAAGGTCCCAGGAGTGCCGTCCTGAACTTGGAGTGTAGAACTCCCAGAGATAGTTCCTGGCACAACATTTTGACCTTCCTCTTCCTCTATAGAGAAATCCTTCTCAATCAAATTTATTTATTTATTTTTTAAAGATTTTATTTATTTATTTGACAGAGATAGAGACAGCCAGTGAGAGAGGGAACACAAGCAGGGGGAGTGGGAGAGGAAGAAGCAGGCTCATAGCGGAGGAGCCTGATGTGGGGCTCGATCCCATAACGCCAGGATCACGCCCTGAGCCGAAGGCAGACGCTTAACCACTGTGCCACCCAGGCGCCCCTCAAATTTATTTTTTAAATTTATTTATTTATTCGAGACAGAGACAGAAAGCATATGGATTGGGGGGAGGGGCATAAGGAGAGGGAGAATCTCAAGCAGACTCCCCGCTGAGCGTGGAACCCAAGGTGGGGCTCGATCTTATGACCCTAAGATCATGACCTGAACTGAAATCAAGAGTCGATGATTAACTGACTGAGCCATCCCGGCGCCCCTCAGTCAAGTTTAATGAAGCTTTGTACACAGACTCATTTTCATGGTTTTATAGAGCTTTTATTTTGTCCAAACCTCCACATTCTTCAATCATTATACTAAGTATTTCGTTTTCACCTAGTTTCTCAGCAGTCTGAAAGATACTCGAAATGGCATCCAGAATACCCAGAATACTTTTGGAATCTTCCGCAGTTGAGAGGTTCATCCATGGTTCTATTAGGCCCCAATGAATGCTCAAACGTTGTGCTCCCTGTATAGGTTGGTCACAGACATACAGCTTCTTCCTGTGTCTTAGAGTCCGCCTAAGAGAGAGCTCTGATGAGGAATGGGGCTAACCCATGATTCACAGCTTGCTGTATCCTCTCCTGGGGACCAGCTGTGATGTTTGATATTGTCCACAGAGCTTCCTTTTGAATATTAGTTTGGGGGCTCATGAACAGGCTGGGAAAGACAGCAAGCGCTCCTGCATCTCCTGCAACATGGTCCTGTTCATCCATCCCAGTGACAGCATTTCCTGTGGCTTGTAGCCCAGGAGTCACAATGGGCAATTCAGCAGCTCCTAGAGGCTTTGTAAGCTGAGGCATGACTCCTGTTTTCAAAAGCATTTTAATCCACTCATTTGGACCCTCCGTAAGGTAGCAAATGGCCCAGCAGGGCTCTGCTAAGACTTCTGGGTCATCCCGATGCAGGAGACAACAAAGGGAGGAAAATGTGCTCAGCAGCATGTGATGGGGGTGCAGGATTCTTGTTGCAACAAAGGTTTGAACGTGCCCGGGTGAGAAATAACCACCTGCTGAAGATGACATGTCAGGAACTGCGAGGAATGCCAACAGGGGGTCAACTGCCCATACGTGATCACCAAGTCTCAGAAAACGGAACCATCACCTTCAGTGTTTCCTAGAGCCACAGAGCTTGGGCACTGATGCGGGCATGGGGAGATGCCAACAGAGAAAGGAATGCGGGGATAACACCACCATCTCCCACAGCCTTGTCTGTTCTGATGTCCCAGAAGGAATGCTACTGAGAGCCCAAGCAGATTTAAACTGAATGGGGCTACAATCACTGCTGCCCAAGAAGGACACAAATTTTGGAATCAAACCAGCCCAGATTATATTGTCTATGGGGGGCTGTTTTTCCCTAGAAAGCAGTTTCCTAGCAGCTTGAGTCGCCTGGAGCTGGCTTTCAAATTGTTGCTATTTATGCCTTTGACGATGTCATCAACAGACCAATTCACAGCGCCCTGGTTATTGCGGGTTTCCTGCAGTGAAGAAGTAGCCTCATCAGGATATGAGCTTACATTTCTCCTTATCAGCATCTGGTCACCCTTCTTAGCTTTCCTCAGCTCCACATTAACTTCTATTCAGCGTCTCCTCATTTCTGTACTGTCTTTCCACTTTTTTCCGAATCTGTTAAGGCGGACAGCTGGTAAATTAGCATTCTCATTGGTGGACATGGCTATGAGACAAAGGGAGAAAGATGGGCAGGATCAGGCTTCCACGGGGGGCGGGGTGGGGCGGGCAGGCTGCAGGGCAGCTGCTCTCAAAACGTCCCCTGGGGCTCAGCCCAAGGACGGCACCAAACTTTCCTCATATTCCTGAGATGACTTTGGTCATGAAGGGGCTTACGCTATGGTGTTGGATTACAGTCACTGTTATTACGTAGAAGGTGTTCACGTCTGTGTTGCTGTAGTTTTCTTCGGGGAGCAGGATATTAAACAAGTAGGATTTTTATAGGACCCCAAGCTGGTCAACGTAAGACAGAAACAGCATAAATGAAGGGCTCTGGTGGTGCGGCAGAAACCATGGGATGGAGCGCGGCCCCCAGAGGAGCCCCGAGTGAAAGGGGCAGTGTGCGCTCTCCTGGAGCCCAGGTGGGTGCTGTGGCTTGGACCTCACGCACGTGAACATCATCAAGCCAATGACAAGATCTTGCTGTGCTGCTTGTGGTGCTACTCGAAGACTGGTTTTGGGTCTTTGTGCTGCCTCGGGTTGTTATCAGTCTGGCCTGATGAGCTTCTGAAAGTTGACTTCTGAGCACACCTGGAAACGTACCTCGTCTGTGCAAGGCCTCCTCCCTTGCAGCCCTTCTGTGGGCTGTGAGTCATGATTCTTGTAGCAACGATTCTAGAGTTTCTTAAAATTGCTTATAAAATGCTGCCCTGGGGACAGGGGATGCAAAATGTTCTCCGAGGAAGTCCCTCTAGGGAGACATTTAGTTTGTTCATGGTCATTTAACAGGTTTAAAATGTTGCTTGCAAAAAGAAACAGAGAGACAACATTTCCCCCAAATTGGAATTCCACAGCAGCTCTGGCAATTATCTGTTAAATACTGAGGTCAGTGGGAGCTAAGGAATATGTAAAATATTCCTTACTAAAATCTTTGGAAAGCTACCGTTTCAGCCTAAGTTCACTTCCTGGGGACATTGTGATGTCTCCACCATGTTTTTATAACAATAACATCAGAGAACATTACTGAACACATATGAAATACCAATTATCTTGTTTAATTTTCATTTCAATAGATGATTCTAGAATCATAACCAATGGATAAATGACGATTCAGACTCAGATGTGACAATTACATTTCCCTTAGTCACATGGCTAGTAAGTGGAAAAATTTGCATCAGAATATGTTGCTTGCTGGGGCTCCTGGGTGGCACAGTGGGTTAAACATCTGTCTCTTGGTTTCAGCTCAGGTCCTGATCTCAGGATGGATCTCAGGGTCATGAGATTAAGCCCTGTATTGAGCTCCTTGCTCAGTGGGGAGTCTGCTTGGGATTCTCTCTCCCTCTGCCTTTCCAATCCCCCCTCTCTCAAATAAAATAAATCTTTTAAAAAATGTTGCTTGCTAAGAACGAAGTTATATAGATGGTGAGAGGTAAATGGCATTACGTTAATCCAACAAATATTTATTGAGCTTCTAACATGAACCGGGCACCATGCTGGGCTTGGTGATAAAAGTCTAGACTCAGTTAATGACCTAGGCAGGAATCTAAGGTCCCCACTCACCTTCCTGCCCTTTAACTACCCACCTCTTTCCTTTCTCCCCTACGGCAGCCTCTCGATGACTCACTCTATTTTTAAATTCTTTTGAGTACACTGTGACTGAAAGGTAATAGTAGCAATAATGACAACAACAACAACAGAAATAATCGCTAATATTGAACGTGTGCTTTGTAACATTCACTTTTCTGACTGCATTAACTCATTTACCCCCAACAGCACACAGAGGTCAGCGCCGTGAATACTGTGCAACATTAAATCACGTGCTGAAGTTCACATGGAGGGAAGTATCAGAGCCAGGCTTTAAACTTGATCTCAGTTTTTCTAGTGAACAGTCCATGAGCCAGGCTCCAGCAACCCCTGTTCCGTGAACCCCTGCTAGTATGTTTACGGAGGGAATGTAGTGCAAATGTTAACTCAGCTGAACAAGAAAGTGTTGTTTTCACTCCGGCCTCCATATTTAGGAGATAACATGAAGAAATTTGGCTGAAATCAGAGAAAAAAGAATAACAGCCCGAATTAAAAAGTAATGAAAAATTAGGTTTGTGAAATAATATTATTAAGAGTTTGAATTATATGATGCATAGAAAAGTCAGCAGACGGACAACCTGGGTGTTTTCCAGTATAGGACGGGCCGAATGAAAGGGTTCAGACTAGTGACTAGCCACTTCCACAGAGGGTACAGAAGAAATAGAGAGCTTTAAATAGAAGAGCTAAGTAAGATACAAGGTAATGCTCACTGACAGCTTAGCAAGAACCATTGGAAATCTGCAAAGGGGGATTCATGAGATTTAGAGAAGAGGGCATGAATTCCAGATGGTTAAAGTGTCATTCTGTCAAAGCTTTGGACAAATGAGTGCATTTCAGAGTGTTCTCTGTGCAGTTCTAGCAGTTAATTTACTCCCTCAGTCTTTACTGAGTACCTACCATTTGCCAGTTCCCGTGTGAGCTGCCTGGTTGCAGTGGTGAAGGGAAACCGACGTGGGTTCAGCCTTTGTGGAATTTACAGTCTAATGGAGCAGGTAGATAAAAAATCAAATCACATCCTAATAAATAGAAAACTGCCTGACTAGATATTCTAAGGGCATCTCCCTCCTTGCCACTCCCCCACCATGTCCTGATTCCATTGGCTCAGCCAGGCTGGGAGCCCAGCCCTGCTCAAAGCCTCTGGGGAGGCAGGGTGGGGCAGAAAAACCCTAGAAGGTTCCAGCGCTGGCAGCCTCTGTAAAATAAAAACACAAACCCTCAAGGAATGAAGATTCCCTAAGGTAGCAGAAGTAGTTAGAAGAGATAGTCTTAAGACTAGAAAGTGATTTCCTCAGGCTTGAGGGGAAGAAAGAGAGCGAGGCGAAAAAACAAAAACAAACACAAAACAAAACCAGACCAGTGGTTCCTGGGGAGAATACTGCTAGAAGTAGTAAGACCCCTAAAAGTGTGTGGGATCCCAGGAGCCGAGGGGATCTATGATCCCTGCCCACCTTCACGGTCCCACTGGAGGGTGGTGACACCACAGGGGAGAAATCTTCTTCAGGCAGAGCAGTGCTGTTTTTTTTTAATCTGGTTTATAGAATGGATTTCACATGAGAAAGGATTCCGTGGCTAAAATTTGAAAACTGCAGTACAAAACTGTGTCTTGATGGCTTTATTCTGAGCACGTTATACTTTGAATCCAGGCTAAGTTAACTGCAGGACCTTTATTTTCCAACACATAGGCACCAGCAACTCCACCAGCGCCCCCCCCCCGCCCCCGCACTTATGCTTGCTGTTCTCCCCTCCGTGAGGTGGTGTGCACGAGATACTGCCCCGTCACGGGGACCCAAGCTCGCTCTGCCATTCCTGGATCCTTCTCCTTCTGGCCCTTCCTCTTTTCCCCTCTTAACTTTCCAAGCTCTTCCCTCTTTGTTTTGGTTCCACCTCTTTGCCTACATCGCGCTGATGCATTGTTCCAGTTAGAAAGGTATCAACAGGGGCGCCTGGGTGGCACAGCAGTTAAGCGTCTGCTTTCGGCTCAGGGCGTGATCCCAGCGTAATGGGATCGAGCCCCACATCAGGCTCCTCTGCTATGAGCCTGCTTCTTCCTCTCCCACTTCCCCTGCTTGTGTTCCCTCTCTCGCTGGCTGTCTCTCTCTGTCAAATAAATAAATAAATAAAATCTATAAAAAAAAAAACAAAACAAAAAAGAAAGGTATCAACAAAGCATTCGCTTAGGTAGTGTTGTCAGAGTAATTGATATATTAAGAACAGGGATTTTCCGGGACAATCACTGTAGTCATGGTAGCGAATGTCTACCCGATGCTTGTTATTTACCAGGTGTCAGGTTAAGTATGTTGAAAGGATAACCTCACTTAATCCTCACAATAAACACTATGGAGCAGGCATTGTTATTAGCCCCTCTCTACAGAGAGGAAAATTAAGGCACAGAGATGTTAGGTAATTTGCTCAAGTTCACGCAACTAATAAAAGTGGCAGAGGTAGAATTTTAACCCAAGCAATTTGACTCCAGAATCCAAGTTCTTCACCATTTTGCTATCTTGTCCCTAGGCAGGTAGAATTTATTCTCCTAATCGATTGTATTTGTTGACTTCCCTACACAAGCACAGCACCATTCTAGAGCTGCTCTTATCACCATGTAATCGTTGTAATCTTTTTACAGAAAGATAACAGAAGATTTCTTCCGTAAATCCTTGCAATTTCTAAAACATATCAATAAAGCAATAGATGCTCATTACACATCTTTCCTTGGAGAATTGCAATTGTCCAGATGTGTAAGTTTATATTATATATAAAACAAAAATCTATAGACAAGAGCCTAATATTGCACAAAATACGTATTTTCTATTTTTTCTTTAGCCCCAGATTCAATATGCTTATTGTTTAGTTTAATAATTTATAACCACTAACAGATTAAATAAATGTGATTATATTTGCCAAGCTATTGGCTTTACTGTGCATTCTTTCTTCCTTTTGGCCTTCCTTTGGGAATCATTGAAACATTTGGTGAATCGTAATCTTCATAATATATCACACGCTAGTCAACATTTATGAGTTGATCTATATGTGTATATGAGTGTTCACACAGGAAAACAAAACTCCAGGTACATCAGAGTCACCCACAAGTTTCAGTACATTTCTAACATGTGGGATTGTCTCTGAAAGAACAGATACAAAGTACGGTAGAAAACTGGTTCAACTGCCCACTGAATTCTAATCCAAACACATTTCATATCAAATATGTGCCTAATTAGGAATACATATTTGAATTACACAATACATAGACTGAATTTTTCACGTCCCCTCAGAGAGTCAGTTCACTCAGTTGCCTCCGAAAGCAGGACGTGTTTCTGTCTCTTCCTGGTAATGAAGCTAGCACATAGTTAAACACGCCACCCAAATTATGTTATGTTTTACAATTCACAAAACCTTTTCAGGTACGTGAGTTCATTTATGCATAAAAGCAGGGCTAAGTGGTCAGCATAAGGGCCATAAGGCTGAGCCTCATTTTAAACCTTTTTCATTCCTCCAAATCCCGTGCTTTTTCTAATATGAGGCAGCCAGCCTGTGTGTTGGGCCACAGCTTTCAAAAAAAAGATTTTGTAGAGTCAGATTTTGTTAAAAATGTCCCTTCATCTGCAGAACTATGGGACCAAAGGTTCTTACCATGAGATTCATGAAACTCCAGGGGGTTCACGCAGGGAAAAGGCCGTTGGGGCTCTGTGGCCCTCTTAATGTCACATGCCCATTATTCTGTGCGTACTCAGGGCAGAGTTTATTTGAGGAGATAGCTAGTGGTTTTCAAAACGTTCTTAAATCTGTGGACCTCCTGCTTCCAAAAACATAAGACCCCTGAGTTAGATGTTCCCAAGTGAGTCTCTACTTTTCTTGTTTTGTGATGTGCTTCATAATTAAGGATGAAGTATGGCACGTATGAAAATACGTATACACATAGGTATACAAGTATGAAAATAATGTCTTCTGAATGAATTCATGAAACCATGTGGCCCAGGTCTCATTGCTTTGCTTCCTGCTTGGTTAGGTAGCTGGGAGATGACATTTTGGTTCTTACCAATATTTGGAAGGGGAGAATTTAACCATCAGTTCTGAAATTCCACTACTCAGTATTTTTCAAAGTGGAATTTTAAAAATAAAAAATTTTCTCATTATCTACCTGAGAACCACAACCTAGAAATTAAGAGCATAGATCCTAAAGCCAGAAAACTTGGCTTCTAATTTTGGCTCTAGAATTAACTAACTATGTAAAGATTTGTGAACCTCTCTATGGCTAGGTATCCTTTTTTTTATTGTGACAAATATGCATAATATTTATGTGACCATTTTTAAGTATATAGTTCAGTGACATTAAGTATATTCACAGTGTTGTATAGCCATCGCCACCATCCCTTTCCAGAACTTTCTTATCATTCCAAACTGAAACTCTATACCCATGAAACAATAACTCCCCATTCTCTATTCCCCCCAGCCCCTGGCAGCCACCATTCTACTTTATGTCTGTATGAATTTGACTACTCCAAGTATACGATTTAAGTGGAATTGTATAGTATTTGTACTTTTGTGACTGGCTTATTTGACTTAGCATAATGTCTTTATGACTCATCCGTGTTGTAGCCTGTGTCAGGATTGTTTTCCTTTTGAAAGCTAAGTAATATTCCATTGTATACATATACCACATTTTGCTTATCCATTCATCCATCAATGGACACTTGGGCTGCTTTCATTTTTTGGTCTTTGCCAATAATGCTGCTATGAACATGTTCAAGATTCTGCTTTCAGTTCTTTAGTGCACATGCATAGAAGTAAAATTGTTGGATTACATAATAATTCTGCTTTCATTTCTTTTTGTGGAAGTGCCACATTGTTTTCCACATGGCTGCACCATTTTGCATTCCAACCAGGACTGCACGGGGTTCTAATTTCTCCACATCCTCAACGACATTTAGTATTTCTACTTTTTTTTTATGGTAGCCAATTTAATAAGTGTGAAGTGATAGTTCACTGTGGTGTTGACTTGCATTTCCATAATGATTAGTGATGTTGAACATCTTTTCATGTGCACTCTGTCCATTCATATATCTTCTTTAGAGAAATGTCTACCTAAGTCCTTTGCCCATTTATTAATTAGGTTCTTTGTTGTTGTTGTTGTTGTTGTTGTTGAGATGTAGTGGTTTATATATTTTGAATACTAATCACTGATATCTTACTAGATATATGATATGCAAACATTTTCTCCCAGTTATACTTTTCGTGAAGATTCTGACAGTTCTCACTTCAGTAGTTTCTTTCTATGGCTCTTGTAACAAATTACCACAAACTTGGTGGCTTAAATAACAGAAATTTATTTTCTCACAGTTCTGGAGACTAGTCTGAAATCAATCACTTGTTCAAAATCAAGGTATCGGCAGAGCCATGCTCCCTCCAGAGGCTTTAGGGGAGAATCTGTTCCTTGCCTCTTCTAGTTTGAGTGGCTGCTGGCATTCCTTTCTCTCTGCTTTCATGGTCACATGGCCTTCTCCTCTTCTGCTTGTCTCACATCTTCCTCTACCTTCCTCTCAGGACACTTATGATGGCATTTGGAGTTCACCTTGTCAATCCAGTATGATCTCCTAATCTCAGGATCCTGAATTGAATCACACCTATACGACTTTTTTCCCCCCAAATAAGGTATCATTCACAGGATCCAGGCATCAGGACCTGATTTGTTTGGGTGACCGTTATTCTGCCAGGTAGAGTAGGATTGTCCTGAGGAATCACGAATGGACCCATGTCAACACCTAGCACTGCGTGGAGGCCAGATTAAGCATGTCATGAACGTGTGAGTTGTTATTATAATTACTTATTCAGTGACATCGGTGTCAATCGCTTGAAATGACTAATGACTTGAAATCACTAATGAAGCTCTTCCTTTAAATTTTTCTCAGGATTAGCAGTGATGCCAACTGGAGGATCCCCAAGAGAGAGCAAGATGGCGCAGACACATGACTTGTCATCTCCTCCCATCCATTTCTGCAGAGATGGAGTCTGGTTAAAGCCAGTTCAGACCTTGAAAAAGAAACTGGCTTTCAAAAGTACAGTCAGAGGGCCAACGAAAGACCTGTAACCCTGGTGATTAGGTGGGGCAGGGCTGTGGCTGGATATGCTTGTGAACATCTAGTCTCTTGTCTTCCCCTGGGACAGTGGTGCATCGCAAGAGCAAAGGAGTGGGGAAGAAACAACAGTTTGTAGCAAGTTTAATCGCTGAAATTTCTTCTCCTCTACAGATAATGCTAATCTCAAGTAAACTTAGAAATATGATCATTTTGATGATTTTGCTCAATTTCCCAAAAGGAGCACTAATTATATCTAAATGGACAAACTGTGTAAAAATATTGATTTATGTACATAATATAGAATATATAATGTACATAGTAAAATGTACATGTACATAATAAATGTACATATGTACAGGCAACACATATATTTCCTTTGAGATATAAAATTCATGGAATTTATTTAAAAATTCAGAAAATAAGCATTGCGTGCCTACTATGTTTCAGGCCCTTTCAGGGCTGGTGAAAGTGTGTGAACAAAATTGACCAAAACTTTGCTTTTATGGAACCTTCTTGTGGGGAGAGAGAAAAACAGAGGGAACCAATCAGTAAACACACTTGTCACATGATGAAGTGACAGAAAGGTGCTGTTTTCTACAGAATGGTGATTTGAGCAGGTCTAAGCCCTAAAGACCGTGGGAAGACTTCCAAGAAGGTAAAGCTCTTAGCATGTTACAGTTCTTTCTTATGAGCACACAGATAATGGTGTAACTAAAATCAATAGTGTCTTAGAGCCACTGAGATATACCTAAAAACCTTTATACTGATAATTGTTTTTATTTTTAAGGCAAATTACATTAGAGATCATGCTTCTCACATAAAATGAATTAAGCCAGAAACCAATACCATTCTCTATTGTTCTCTGTGGTATTAATTTAGATGCATTTTTGTGGAAAATATACACTAACAGAAATCATGGAAACCTAACAAACTCTTTTTCTGATAGCCTAATTATCATCAGTGAGATCATCATTGTTATGTGTCCTCTTGAAGATCAGTATGTTGAAGGCCTAGCCTGAAGTATCTTAGAACATGACCTTGTTTGGAAATAGGGTCATTGCAGACATAGAAGTTAGGATGAGGTCATTAGATGGGTCCTAATCCATATGACTGGTACCTTTATAAAAAGGAAGAAATTGGGACACAGAGACAGATACACACGGAAGAAAGACAATGTGAAGAGACACAGAGAGAAGGAGGCCATCTCAGAGCTGAGGAGTGAGGTCTGGACCAGATCCTTCCCCCATTTTCCTCAGAAGGAACTGACTCTGCCGACTGATGCCTTGATCTCTGACTTCGGGCTTCCAGAACGGTGAGATGACATGTTTCTATTGTTTAAGCCACCTAGTTTGTGGTACTATGTAACAACAACTTTAGCAAACTAACACAATCGTAATTTTAAAACTATAATTTATAAATTCATAATGACAGAGAAAGGAGTATCTAGCAATTAAAAGCTCCAAAAAAAAATTCCTAAATATTCCTTATGTCATCGATGTTGTCACCATTAGATAAAAATCCATTCTTAAGCAAAACAGTCACTCAGATTCTAAAATTTTGGCTCCAGCGCTGTGTAGACAGCATACATGGGCTTTGTACATTGTGTGCGATAGTTACATTCCACATTTGCAGGTCCCTACAAATGTATGCCTTTCATTATTTGTCTATTAATGAGACTTAATCTACATTTTCAGGCATTATTCTGCCTAATGACAGAAATTGTGGTCATGTCTCGGGTGTTTCAGATTTAAACTTCAGTTAATTCGTGATGTTGCCTTCTTCCTGAGGGCCATTCCGTTTTGAGGTCAGCTATGGAGTCATGGCCCTGGGTGGGTGTGTTGCAGAGGGGGTCGCAGAGAGCTGTGCTCATCTTGTTCTTCGATCTTCGGGCGTCTGCTGAGCCATAACCATTCTGCCTGGGGCCCAGGGGGCACCCTTTCTCCCCACTGGTACGTAAGACTGTTGCCACCTGCTTAGCCGTGTGCGGCCCCAGTGTGGAAGCCAGTGCTGGATGGACGCAGTCTGCCCCCTGCGGACCTCCAGCCTCCTTCCAGTGCATCAGCCTCCACTCAGGTCATTCATGCCCCTTCTTGGGGGGTGGTAGGAAGCTTTAGGATCTCTCCCCTGCCCTTCGGAGGTTGAGCACAGCTGCCGGGACTGTCCTAGCCTGTCTGAGACCTGTCATCACCGCTCCACAGCTGCTGCACGGTAGAGGAGAATCTCACATCTGGTTTGCCCTATCAGCTTTTCTGGTTTGCTCTATCAGCTTTTCTGAGCCTTACAAGTCACCTCTATCTTCATATCTCCAGATTTTCTGGGGGTTTTCTCATCGGACCCATGCACTGCACACACTTTTTGGAGCTCAGCTTGTCTCCATGGAGGGCAGCGAAGCACAGGGCTCCCTCCCCATAATCACCACCAGGACCAGCCCCGGGAGCACTTCGCTCTCCTGGCCCAGAAACTTGCCCTTCAAGTGAGCTGTCAGCTTACACCTGGACCAAGCATTTCGTTTGTCTTCTACCTTCTGAAAACTAAGGATTCTGAGCTCTCTAGTCTCTGGAGCAGAAAAGACCTACATCTGGCCGTCAAGAAGGTGCATTCCTGGGAACACAAGAACAGAAATGCAGTGATGCCCCCAAAGGGACTTAATATGTCAAATATTACTCTGCCGCATGTTTTTCATTTTGATATGGTGTATTTCTAGCAGGTTTTTTTTTTTCCAGCAGAAGGGGGATAGCTGCTTTTATAATATTTTTGCTGTCAGTGAGGGCCTTTGTTCTCCCTAGTGTCTACATCAGACCCTATTAGTTAGTTGGGTGCTTGAGAAAGCATGTTATTTGCATATTAGAAAAATCAGTCATTATGATGATGTTCCTGCTTTCATATTATTGAAGGCTACATTTAGGAAATAAAGTATACAGTTAATGATTGGTTATTAACTGGGCATAGTAAGTTGAATATTTTCACAAAGAAAAAGTACCACTTCAACTCTCTTATAGTGTATGATTTAAAATGCAGTAGAAGGGTGCCTGGCTGGCTCTGGCAGAAGAGCATGCGAAGCTTTATCTCCAGGTGGTGAGTTCAAGCCCCATGTTGGGTATAGAGATTACTTAAATAAATAAATAAAATTTAAAATACAGTAAAGCACCCAGTAAAAAGGACAGTTAAGTAATTTTTACTTTCTTCCGGTACTGATATCTGTTTCACTCTTCAAAAATGCATATAATTTGGGGCACCTGGGTGGCTCAGTCAGTTGAACATCTGTCTTTGGCTCAGGTCATGATCTTGGGGTCCTGAGATCAAGCCCCACGTGGGGCTCCCTGCTCAGTGGGAGTCTCCTTCTCCCTCTCCCTCTGCCCACTTGTGCTATCTCTCAAATAAATAATAAATAAAATATTTTTAAAATACATATAATTTATTAGTGTTTCTTTTAAAAATTTATCTTTCTTCATACTGAATCCATTGTAGAGTTAAAAGGCCTTTGAAATTTTTATTTATAATTTTCTAATTTTATAGGATAAATTGAGGGTCAGAGAATTCACGTGATTTGCCCGAGGTCATTCAGAAATCAAGATCTTCTGCCTCCCCAGGCTAAGCCTCTTTTTACTATCCTGTGTACCTCTTACACCAGATTTAGAATGCTATTTATGAGTAAATGTTGTTTACGGTATGCCTGAATGTACCTACGAAAATAGTAGTGGAGTGGGGGGCTTAAAATAGAGACAGAATCCAATTTATTAATATGCTTTGCCAGCCACATATCATTCCACTAACAGAAAATTCCTCAGAAACGTAGTTCACAGCCATTCTGAGACGTGTGCCAGGTCTCTGTAAGTTATAAAAGATGTGATCAGCATTTAATGGTATTTTTTAAAACACAGGATATAGTAAAACAAAATTGAGTCATTTTTCCCATACATAAAAGTAAACGAGATTGAGCTATTTGATGTTTTCATCCACTTTCAAAAATAATCAGCGATGCATCTCTGGAAAGAGGAGTGGACCATGTATTACAGTGTCATTACTTCGGGAAGAATTGTTAGTACATCAGACAGTGTGATCCAGGGAACATAAATCGACTTCAAAAAGAGGAGGGAGGATTCTACTTAAATGTATGAAAAGTGGGCGTGCTGTAAAGAACCAAGGATGGGGATGGACAATAAGGTTTCTGAGATGGTAATCATACGTCCAAAAGGTTGTTAGGTTTTGAGTAACAGCAACCCATATGTGATAGGAAAGGAAAGATTTCAAATGTTGTTAAGGATGTGTCCTGCCAAGGAAACAAGTTTGAATGTAAGATGCATCTTTTCTAAGCTGTCAAAGCCCTTTTCTCTCTGCCCAGCAAGTGAAGGAAAATCTTTGTGAAAGAGGGAATAGGGAATTCTTAACATAAACGTCTTATTTTCTGAATAATAAAGAGTTTATTACATAATCCTAGCACAGTGTTTGTACACAGAGTATCATAAATTGTAGCCATCATGGTCATGATAGGAATATAGATTTATAAACTCCGAAAAATCAGTAAAAAACCTTTAGAATAAACATGTTCAACAAGATCGCAAGGATGCAAATACACAAAAATCTATTGCATTCTCTATTCGAGTAACACAAAGCTAAAAAATGAAAAAGATTCCATTTACAGCAAAGGCAAAATATATGATTCTTGGAAATTTTTTCAACTTGAACATAATATTTTGTCAAAAAAATTAAATCCTGGGGAGGAAAGAAAGAAACATGAGAACAGGAAAGAGACAAATACCATATTCCTTACTAAAAAGACTTGACTAAAAGAACTAGTAGAGTCAACAGTAACGAGCACATGGGGAACCTACAAGGTGTCTAGCACTGTTCTTACTGCTTAATACAAGTTACTCACTACATACATTAACTCAATAACTCTATGAAGTAGACTTTTTTTTTTAATGAGAGAGAGAGAACAAGTTGGGGGGAGGCGCAGAGGGAAAGGGAGAAGCAGACTCCCTGCTGAGCAGGGAGCCCAACACAGGGCTTGATCCCAGGACCCTGAGACCGTGACCTGAGCTGAAGGCAGACGCTTAACTGACTGAGCCACCCAGACGCCCCTGAAGTAGACATCTTTATAATACATTTTATACAGAAAAGGAAACTGAAGTACAGAGAAATAAAATAACTTGTCCAAAGTTACACCCACACTAGAACTTTCTCTTTATTAAAATGCGTGCACCCATACACACTCAAAAATACAAAGAATTCTCCAACGAAACGACAAAAATTCAGTTATGTGTTCATTCTGGTTCTGAGATGGATATAACCATGAGACTATTAGAAAATAGAACTTCACATCCAAGATGAAGAAACTTGTCTGATAAGTTCAATTATAAAGTAAAATGTAACAAAATAACTACATTGATACTTTTACATCACAATTAAAACAAAAATTTTATCCCTCACCATCATGGTACATTAACGTCATACTTTGAAATACTCCCTCAGCTTCAAATGCTTAGCAACAAAATGAATAAAAGATAAAAATATAAAACTGAAAGAAAATCCAGGTTGGTAAACAAGTAAAACAAAATTTTAGGAGCAACTCAGAGCAGTGAATAGGGATGGAGGTAACCACTATATTTGTTCCAGATCTGGAATGAGGAGGTGGTCACCACGGAGTCCAGTTTCTGAGAGTGGGAGAGGGGTCCACAAGCTTTCCCAGGTGGGGGGACCAGAGCAGACTTGGGAGGGGCTCCCACACTGAAAGGAGGTAAAAAAAAGTGTTGAAGCCCACCACCTTGACCTATGAATTTTAGCAAGCTATAGGTCTAAGCAGGTAGGAGGATAGACACAGCCCGGCAGCCAGGAATTGAGCCATGCCAATCACTGGCTTCAGGAATGGATATGTACTATATCCCGAATATTCCCAAGACAGTGTAAGAACTCACTTTTGAGGGTGGCCATTCTTCTCAAACTAATGCATAAAATAAATATTATTTGTCTTCCTGGAAATTGATAGGCTAATTCAAAGACATATCTTTTATATGTGGAATAAATAAACATATATATGCAAAAGCAAAGGGCCAAGAATTTACATTAAACTTTTAAAGAAGAACAAAGAAGTGGGGGATATTTCTATCAAACATCAGACTTTCATAAAGCTAAAGTTAGGGGAGAGACTAATACACCAATGACTGAGAAGAAAGAGGCCCAAAACACAACCATAAATATGGAAGTCAGATAAATGACAGAAATAACAAATTAGTGGGGAAAGGAAGTGTTCAATAAATGGTTCAAGGACAACTGATTAGACACTACTGAAGAAAAAAATTGCTCTCTACTATATACACCATGAACACATATCAAACCTCATGTGGATTCAACATCTGGGTATGAAAATTGAAACATGGGACAATATCTTTATGACCTCAAGTTTCTTAGAGAATACAAAAAACACAAAATATACTTAAGAAAAGATGAAAAAAGGTAACTATTTTAAATAGGAAAACTTTCATGCATCAAAAACACTATACACTGAAAATGTAAGCCATAGATTAGTGTAAAATATGGGAAATGCACATAAACCTCAAAGGATTTCTATCCAAAACATAAAGATCTTAAAGATAAAGAGAAATGACAAAACAATTCAACAGAAAAATGATCAAAGTATGTGAATAGGGAAATGACAGAGGAAGAAAATAGAAGAATGTTCAAATTCACCTATAATCAAGGAAATGTAAAATTTATAGATTGGTGAAAAAATGTAACTATTTTGCAGAACAATTGGGTAATAAGAATTCAACCATGTCACTTCTGAGTGTGTGTGTGTGTGTGTGTATACTTCACCTCTACGTATATACATAGGTTGTGTATAAATATATGTATATATATTAAATGAGCAGAAAAAGAGATACGAGAGAATTTTCATTGACTTATAAACCAACTTGTAATCTCAAAAAATTAGAAACTGACATTATCTTCAATCAGAAAAAGATAATTTGGAATAATACATAATCACTAAAATAAATACACTAGATATATATGTTTCAAAGTGAATGAAATTTAAACAGCTTTTTAACATTAAAAAAAGCAAAATTAAAGTATGAACACATACTTTACACAAAAATACCACTTAAAGTTTTAAAACATGCAAAACATATCCTATATGTTTTATGTCTACATATGTATGGAAGAACAGTATAGAAAGGCACATGATTATAGTAAATATCCCCTTTGGAGGGATGGTTTGTTCTAGTAGGGGTGGGAAGGGTTCTGAGTTGAGGAGGGTTACACAGGAGGCTTTAGCTACGTCAATTGCATTTCATTTTTTCCCTGTGTGGTGTTTTCAGGGTATATTTTATATGATTTTTCTATGCATTTCTGTGTGCTTGATACATGTGATGCTCTTTTTGGAAAAAGCTTGCTTTCTGAGATACAGAAGTAATTGAGACAAATTTATAACAGCTAACACTCAAATTCCATTTGATAATTGGTTAAAGGAAATGAACATTCAATAGTAGGCAACTACAAATAAATCATCACACTGATTAATCCATATCTCTATCATTTGTTAATAAATATAAATTTTGGCAACATTAAGAAACCATTGTATACATATTACCAAATAAATAAAAATTATAAAATGTCAATTTTTGGATCTGTTGGATCTGAGAATGACATAAATTTTAAATGTTTCTGGTTACATTTTCAATTGCTTTAGATTTTTCTGGAAAAACTAAACGATGAAACTATTGGATGTGATTTGGCACAATAATCCTACTCTTTGGAACATTCTCTAAGAAAATAAACAGATTAAAAAACTATTTCATTAAGAATATTTATAGTGTTGCTATTTATTATTGTGAAAACAAAAATATAACAGGGAAAACCCAAATGTCTAAGAATAGGAGATGGCTAAGCAAAATAGGTCATATTACAATGGAAGATCACTGCAGAGCTATAAAAATGTCAACTGAGTGGCTCCTGCTGATGCATGAAAATATGAAATAAAATTAATTTTATAAAGCAGAGTTATAAACATGTCAACTGTGAAAACCATGCTGACACATGGAAATATAAATTAAAATTAATTTGAAAGAGCAGAACACACCATTTCCTGACTTTATGATTTCCACTATGAAGAAAAAACAACAATATTTCGCAAAGACAAAAAGAGAATTTGGAGAGGAATAAATACATTACTTTGGATTTATTGGATTATTATTCTTTTCCTTTAAAGTTGCCCAGTTGACGTGTATTATGAATGAAACAAGACCACAGGGACTCTATTGTACGCACAATGATTTTATGTATAAACAGACATACCTGTGATGCTGCGGTATGATTAGAACGTACCCATCCTCTTCTCTTTTGATATTGTTTATCCTCTAGGCAGGGGACCACATGATATACTAGGGAAGAACTTTTCTCTTAATAGATACGCCCATTCTGAACCATGTAAAATTTTACCATGGTAAAGGTTGTTGATTAGTTTCTTATTTTGTAAAGGATATAGCTGCTGCACAATTAGTGTTAGATCCATTCATATAATATTGACTAGAGTAGTTTATAGCAATCATGTCACCATGAGCTACAGCCCTGTATTTCACATACAAGTCTATACATCATTCTGCGCCAGAGCTAAGGTCAGTCTTCCACCCGGATCAATATATGTGGGAATCAAAAGAACAAAAAACCCCCAAACACTGTAGCTTAGTCCCCCTGCTAAAAATCTTTTTATTATGAATGAATGCATGAATGACACGATGGAGGACGTAAAATTCTAACAGAAAGATAATATTAGAAAAATAAAACTAGCTCTCTGGGATAGAGAAGATGTGAATTAATTTTTCCAGAAGAACAAACTTATTTTTGAAGTCTTCTGTTTTCTCTTAAAAATCCAGGTAGTTTTGCCTCTACCCCATGATAGACCCATGTTATTTTAGTATAAAAATAATGTTTTAAGTCCTCAGCCAGATAATTTGATCCTACCTCCTGCCAAACCTAGAGAAAGACTGATGTTCTATCCAGGGCTTTGTGTATTTTCGGCACATGGTTGCCCACTCCTGGGGAGGAAGCAAACCCCAGTTGGTGAAGTGGGACTCAGGAGTACACCCTGAGTGGGAGATTTGAATGATGGCATTAAAGTAATCAAAGGTAGGAGAAGAGCTGATGTTTGCTTTGCTCATAGATTGTTTTTGCATTTAAACTGTTATTTATTTATTTATTTATTTATTTATTTATTTATTTTTAAGCTTTTTAAGTTGAAATGTAGTTGACACACACATTTAAACTTTTTTTTAATTTCAAAAAGAAAATGAAATCAGTAAATCTTTTCCAAGGTAAAGGATGTTTATACCTATTATTAGAAAAGAGTTTGTATATCGTTTCATTGATTGTTTTCCAAGCATTAAACTTATAGTTGGTGAAGAATAATAGATAGTATTAACTTTTGCTTCATAATACCTTTTTTTGTGGATCTACAAAATAAATGCAACTAAATGTGTTGCTCTCAGGTATCTGGTTATTTAAGGTAGGATGTTCTCAAGGTTGTATTGTCAGAAATCAGTGAAACCTAATTAACGACACTGTAGAATAAACCAGAAGACCATAGAAATAATAATTATTACTCCATTTATAAACTAAGAAGAATGATGCCAATAACTCAATGTGGTGAGAGATGATCTTAAGACGGAGTGAAATACTTAGAAGTAAAGCATCAAAGGGGCATTGACGATGTGACAAAAGCCAATACCGTACAACTGAATGTGCATAATTAGGTACTTCAAATTTTCCCTCAGAGCTTAAGATGGAACGTAATGATGATAAAGAAGAAGCACCTGGATAAATGTGGACCAAAGCCTCTAGAAAGAAGATTATTGGACAAAAGTTTTGAAAATACTGTTGGAATATGGCATAAGTACAGTAAAACATAAGTACGGTTGAAGACCTCCAACATGCTGAGGATATCATGAAGCGACTCAATGCACACGATCGCTGTGTGGTACTCTGGCTTGCTGGTATTGGGACACTTGGAAATTCAGTTTGGTTCTTAAGACTGTTAGTGATAAAGTAGGAGTCCCACCATTTGATTCATGTTTGCTGGTCATTTATTGTGGTGGCGGTCCATTTCCAGGTTTAATTAGAGCCTTTGGAAGAAATATGAGAGCAGAGAACAAGCCTGTGGACTGGAACATAAAACAGAAACCAGGGTATCACGACCTGTGTGCTGAGTTGGGACCCAAGGTAAGATAATGTAAGATTTAAAAGAGCAATTGGATTTTTTTTGTTTGTTTTTGGAAGATGGAGTTTTATCAAGTTGCATATCCAAAGCTTTATTTAATAGCATCTGGGTCGTTCTATATGCCAGAGTCCAAAGAGTTGGTACTAAATAGAGCAAGAACTAAAGGAAAAGGGAATAAGAGGTGGAAGGGAGGTGAAGTGAGCTTAGGAAATGAGATGGGGATTAAAGAATAGAATATAACTCCAGACAAATAAGCTAGTTACTTGGTAAATTTCACCATAACAATGATTAGTGAAGACAGGCAGAGGAAGGAAAATCTGAAGCATAATATTGAAAACACATACGAAATATTACATAGGTCCCTTGGGGTTAAATTGTAGCGGCAGCACCTCTCAGATCACCTTTGTCACCCTCAGGTATGAATTCAGCAGTTGATAATCATGTCTTCCGGCAATTGTTTGAATGTGCCTACCTTCAGAGCCACTCCGTTCATGTAAACAGGCATGAAATCTTGGAATCTCCAACACAGAAAGGCTTAATTAAAGTTCACCCAGGTCAAGCCTGTATTGATGAATGGATTTCCTCCACAGTGCCTTTCTGATGAGCATTCACCCAGCTTGCCCTGGAACGGGAGGCAGTGGTTTCAATTCCAGAAACTTTTTGAGCATGTAACATGCAAAGAACTGTGCAAGGTCCTGAGAGGGATATAAAGTCACATTAGAAATGGAAACGTGGTGAAGTTACTGAGTTCCTCTCTGAGTTCCCCATCCTGATCCAAATAAAGCCACTGAAACAAATTCAAGTGATAAGGCAGTCATTTCCGTGGTCTAGAAACATACAAAGACAGAAACACACAGTGGACTGCAGGGGCTAACCTATCAGAGATGAATGCAGGTCCTCTCCTGTCAAAAAAACCATTCCATGCCTGATGGAGGACTGGAGCCAGACTCGGTATCTAAAACTGGGGTCGGTGCTCTGGCCTGGCCCCAAAGGAGCCAGAAAGCAGGCACTTTTGCAGCACCTGGCAGTGCAGCCAGAGAGAGGGAGGCTTAGGACCGAGGCCAGGTTTCTCCCCGTCTAGACCCTCAATATCACTGTAGAATGGAAGTCTAGCACTGCCAGGAAAAGACCTGAATCTGGACAAGAAGGTGAGGACCAGGTGGAGGCAGAAAACGGAGGGCAGTGGAGAGAGGAAGAGGAGAAAACAGATCTCTACTCAAAGACTCCGAGGATAATTGAGACTGAGAAAAATTGTCAACAAACCACAACTGGGAGATGAATTTACCAGCAATAAAGTACAAATAGGAAAACAACATCAAAATAACTTTAAAATAAGTATGACTAAGATCCTCCCAGAAATAAAATATATGAAAGAAGTCATTATGAAAGGGAAAAACAGTGACCATCTCATTAGAAATTGAATGGGCATCTGATAATATCCAAACTAGTTCATGCAAACAAAAACAAACAAACAAAAACACTTAGTAACAAGAGCTCCTGGAACTTCTTTCACCTGAAAAAGGATCTCTAGGAGAGCCTACAGTAAACACGGTAACTTTAGAAGCATCCCCATTAGAGTCAGGAGCAAAATTAGGCTGCCCCATATCCCCTACAAGTTCAATAAGTACTCCAGGCCCTCACCAATACACTGTGATTAAAAAATATTTAAGAAAAAAATATCACCTTTTATAACTCAGAGTAGGGAAGGATTTCTTTAAAAGACACAAAACTCAAAAATTGTAAGGATAAAGGCTTATAGTAAAGGGACATGAACCAAATTCATCATAAGAGTTGTTGCCTCTGCAAAAACAGGCAGCAAGAGATGAAGGAAAGGATGATAAAAGAATTCAACTTTAAATATTATGTCTTACTTCTTTAAACACATCAAGTGTAAAGTGTGAACTCATAGTCCTTCTGATTGGTGGATGCATGGGTGTTAATTGCATTACCTCCTACTTTTCTGAAAAAAAAAAACATTTTGTTAAAAAGGACAAACAGTAAAAGTAAATTCCCACAGATAATTAAAAAGGTAAACACTGACTTAAGAGAGATGGCTCCTCTTCTTCAGAAAACCAGTTATCAGAGTTTTGTGTAAACTAATAAGTTATTACAGCTAAAGCCAACATAATAAATGCAATACAGATGTATAAACAAAATGCTATGGGTATGTAGGAGAAAGAAAAAAAGTAAAGCGATACAGTTGATAAATGCTTCATGGGAGAGACTTCATTAAGTGCTGAATCCTCAAAGGTACATTGTATTTGAATATTCAGAAAAGCCCTGATAGGAGAGTGCTCCCAGATAAGGTTTTGTGGGCAAATTGACAAAACTTGCAGTCATTCTGAGAACAGGGAGTATCTTGTCTTCAGCAAGGGGGTGGGAGATGGAGCGGGTTGTGCTGTATGGGTAAAGCGTAGTGGCCTTGAAGCATTTAGGGTAATGTCTGGACTTGGAACTATAGGCCAAGGAGAGCCGTGAAGGGTGTTTGAAGTTTCTGAGGCGGACAGCACGTGGGACACCTGCGGCCATCCCATACAACACTTGTATCAGCTGCGGGCATCTATAACGTTTTGAATATGTATTCTGCCTACTTCTAAGTTAAGAGTAGACACTTGAGTCAAGCTGGGCCAATTAATCTTTCTCTCCCGGGAAGGAGGAGGTAGAATCCAGCAAAGTGGATCAGCTGTGAGGCGCCTGAACTGGAAGTGATATGAAGTTGGGCCTGGGGTGGCTGGGTTTGGCTGTGTGGGTCTGCTGAGACAGAGAAAGACACCATACATCCAGAGAGCAGAAAAGACTTGGGAGACCAGAGTACCTGGAGTGATAAGTCCCTGACCCTGGAGAGGTCAGGCTGTGCTTCTAAACTTTGAGTCTAGAAATACCTCTGATTCTGCCTGATAAAGTTGCTTTTTTTCTAAGTGACCTCCATGGGGTTTTGTCCCTAACGACGGCCAAAGGAAGTGAGCAGGCTCAGTGTCCTTAGAAGTACAGAGGAGTTCAATAACCAGAAGATGAAATGAATTGGGACAATTACAGGGCCATTTATGACTTTTAAGAGAACTGTTTCAGTAGAGCTCTGGAGCAGACATCAGACTTGAAGGAGTTAAAGTATGAGTATGAATTATACATAGATTTTTATAGGACTTTGGTAACTAAGGGGAGAAGGAAGTAGAGCTGCCTAGGAGGGAAACAAAGTCAAAGGAAGTCTTCCGTTGCTAACCCTCAGGATGAAACACTTGAGCCTCTGTGTAAACGGAGGGGGGAGAATTATTAAGGAGGACAGAATGGCTGAAGCAGGAAGAACTTTAATGGAGAGTGATGATTCTATACACTGACCCATATTTGTGCAAAACATAAACAGCTGTATTTGCACCCTATGACTTTGTCTCTGAAATCAGCAATGCTGAACTTACGCAACATTCAAATTTTAAGGGAACAGAGAACTTAGGTAGTTACTGAATTTGCTCCACAAGGAAAAAAATTACATTAATACTATAACAAATAAACCCGTTGTATCACGTGACTGTTGTTGCATAAAGAAACGGCCCAACACTTGGAGACTTATTTGTCATTTCTCATGAGTGTATGGGTTGGCTGGATAGTTCGGCTGCTCTTGGCTCAGCTGGTCTTGCTGGGGTCCCTCATTCCCACTTCTGTGGTCAGCTGGTGGATTGGCTGAGCATTATATGCTCCTTCACACATCTAGGCCCTGAAATGGGACAATTGGGCTCTGTCCCATTCCCCAGCAGGAGCACCTAATTCTCACGGCGATCCCATAGGAGCAAGACAGAAGTAAGAGCACACAGAGTTTCTGAGGTCTAGACTTGGAACTGGCACACTGTCACTTCATCATATTCTATTGGCCAAAGTAAGTCACAGGGCCTCCCTGATTCAAGCAGTGGGAAATTGTTTCCACCTCATGATGGAAACAAATACAAAGTTACATTGTAAGGGGGCTGGATAAAGGCAGACCACTATAGATCTTCCTCGACTTATGACGGAGTTACATCCCGATAAACCCATCCTAAGTTGAAAATACTGCAAGCAGAAAATGCATGTAATACACCGAATCCACTGAGCACCACAGCTCAGCCCAGCCTACCTCACAAGTGTTCAGAACACTTATGCTAGTCTACGGCTGAGTAAACTCATCTAACACAATGCCTACTTTATAGTCAAGTATTGAATATCTCACGTAATGTATTGAATGCTGTCCTAACAATGAGAAACAATGGTTGTATGGGTACAGAATGGTTGTCGGTATATTGGTTGTTTACCCTCATAATGGTATGGCAGCCTGGGAGCTTTGCTGCTGCCCAGCATCACTAAGGAGGCTCTTCAGTAAATTACCAGCCTGGGGAAATATCAAAAGTCCAAATTTGAAGTTCAGTTTCTACTGGGAAGTGTGGCTTTTGCACCATTGTAAAGTTGAAAAATCCTAAGTCGAATTAAAGTCCTGGGCCATCTGTAATTGAAGGCATTAATTTAATTAATCCACCACGTTCACAAAGAAGTGGTTTTTTTCCTGTTTAGATGGAGTAGGGAAGTATCTGAAGGTCAATGAGGGGGTCTTCAAGGATGTCATGAATAACTGAGAAGTTTAGTACTGAAATAGAAGGCTTAAAATTACTTAACAACTTCCTTATTCTTGTATTTTATGTTGTTGGCTCAACTAGACTAAGTTGGTGAGCTTTGTTCCATTCCGGGGTATAGATAGATAATCATCTTATTTTCTGGGTAATAGTAATAGCTCAGTAATGTAGAGTAATCAACTGTCTTCAATCCAGAAACAAATACACAACATTTAAGTTCAAGGTATTCACTTGGTAACTAAAAGTCTAAAGAAACATTCATCTTCGTTTCCTATGAGGATGGATAAAGTCTTTTTACTTCTTCAAGCAAATGTCACTTCAGTAGTTTTAGGGTGATTCATATTTGTAGATTTGGAAATGAATTTTGTAAGAATTTGCATTGGAGGTATTATAATGAAAAAGAACACATGCATAGTCAGTCCAGAAAAAGTGGATTCTATATTTTTCAATGGAATAATAGATGTTAAGATAATGTACTAAACAAACAAACAAAAAAACCCCGACCTTTTAATTTTGGTTGAAGATTTAATAAAATAGGGAAATTAAATCTAAAATGGAAATGATTCAAACATTTTCATTTAGGCAGTTAGTATGGAAGGGATCATAGGTACTTTTGGATTTTTGAGATTGGGTCAAGGAAAAGTTAAAAAAAAAAGCCATCCTTTCAGAAGGCTGAAAAGAAAAAATAAATGAACATATTATTCTGCAGTAATTACCCTCACAGAAGATGGTTTGTCAATATACGGCTGACGGAGGTTTTAAAGCACCCAAATCCAGTCAAGGATTGGACTGCAAAAGGACACTGGACCTCAATGAATAGCATCATATCCAGCTGACACAGCCTTTGCCATCTTGGCTGAAGACCTCCCTTTATGAGAATGGTTGTATCAGACAGTTGTCATTTGTCGACAGTACCCACTAAGAGCCAGCTTACCCTGCTTTGATTTTATGGTCACTGGGCAATCTTTTAACTAACTTGCCTTCCTTTGTAGACTATAGTGGTGGGAATGTGCTGACCCCAAAACATCGATCTTTTTGGCATGTGTATCTGTCAGTTTCATTGGTATTCTTGTGTTTAGCTGGTTGCCTTAGCCCGATCGCTTCTGGGAGCATTAACAGACTCAGATTTCTGGACCTATGATATTAAGAACTAGACCCAGACCCTAAAGTTGGTGATTTCAAAAGGAAGTACTATGCCATGAGACATATCCTCTGCAGCCAGGTGGCTTCTTCCATGATGGATCAATGGCAGAGGCAGGAATAACCACTGTCTTTCCTGACACCTGGCATGTGTTCTACATACTATCCCACTTGTTATTTCTTAGAAAATGCATGTCTAGTTACCATTATTTGGGGCATATATCTTTTCAAGAAAGTATGAATTGCTACTCTGAATTTTCCATTTTTCTTTTTCCAGATCCCTCACCTTGGAGATGGTATGGTTGTGTCATCAATATCTTTGAAAATGCGATTAAAGGGATTGCTTTCTTGCCTTCTGCAGTTTTCAGGCCTTTCTCCAAATCCTATTAGTTCATTCAGTATGGTTGTAGTGGAAATTGAAGTTTGCCTATTGATGTAAGGATCTTTATCTCATTCAGTTTATACAGATTTTAAATATCATCAGAAATATTGTGTAGAAGTTGGATTTTTAAAAATTCACGGGTGTGTACCTGGAAATGGTGTTAGAACAAAGCTATTTTATGATAGCTTTGTTCAACCAAAAAAAGTACAAGTGTAAAAATAAATAGATTTCTATGTAAATTTTAAGTCCTTGATTCAAAATTACATAATGTGCATATTATTTTATTTATGAAGCTTTGTGGTATCATTTAAAGTTAGCTTTAATTCTTCAATATTATTTATACTTCTGTTTGAACCAGTATTTACACTTAGAACTCTATATAATTACTTGTATCTCAACTCATTAAGAAAGTTTAAAATTGGATAGTCTGCTTAGGAAATATTGCTTTAACAGAGAAAATATAGTGTGGTGAGAGTAAAATTATTAATGATGGCATTAATATGAAAATAAACTTGAGGATATTAATTATGGATGATAAATGGTGACCAATGAAATGATTTTAGCTGCAACGGACAATTTGTGGAGTAAGCATAGAATGCTGTTAAGATAACCTCTCTCCAATTACACTGAAGTGTATAAAGGAATTTACTCTGTGCTTAACTCCCAAATGGTCCTAAGTATATGCTAGGAAAAAATCATGAATTTTAAAAACACTTCTGTGTCAATGGGCAATCCTGCTATTGATCAAATAATAAAGCAATGCAATTTAGTTCTACTTAAAAAATAATATATATACATATAAAAATAACATATATACAACATCGACAAATAAAACAACCCCTCCCCAATTAGAAAAAAGTAAATAAATTTAGCAAATTTTAAAATGGAGTGTTCCTTAAATAAAGCAAATCACTATCTCAGCCAATGAGGAGGTCTCATTTCCACCCATGAGATAAGCATTACAGAACATTATAGACTCTGTTACATTTTGAGGACATGTCTAAAGGGGCTCTTCTGCCACCAGCGATTCCTAACAGGCATCCTTACCTCTCTGGTCAACATTATCTTTCCCACTTAGTTTGTTAGATTCAACTGAATTATAAATAAAAAATGCCGAGTAACCATCAGTGTTCTAAACACCATTGTTCACAAGGGACTGTTGGTAACATTGCAATACTCAACAATGGGGTTATTTCATTTTAATCTGCAGCTGTTCAAATAAAAGGGATTTACAACAACAGCTTTTCAAAAATTCTGTAATAAGTGTACCAATGCTTACACTGCTTGTATTTCCATATAATTTGAATAACAGTATCGTTTAAAACAGATGTCAGCTTCTTTGAATATAATCATATGTGGTTGTCAGCACTATGCACCCATAGATTTACATTTAAGTAACCCAGGATGAGGTTCTCTGCCCGTGTCACCTGTCTCATTGGTGCATTCTTTCCCTTATTTAAACCTTGCCCATGAAAACAGTGTTTCTGTTTTCATCAAAGCAAGCCAAATACATTCAATAAACTTATTATAATAACTGTTTCCTCAAAAAAGTGAAAACAAGGTGATATAAATTCACTCTATTTGGATTTCAATCCAGCTTTCTTCGATTTTGTATAATACTCACATTGATTTTTCTATGAGGAGGGTGGAACCAGAAGTGCTTTTAACTCTGTCTGTGCTGGGAACATTTTGATGTTTGTATCACTAAGACTTAGGGTCTTTAATGATAGACACTGCTGGGGAGAGACCAGGGTTACACTGCAGTAGTCGAAACACTTGTCCTTTGCCAAAAATGTTGTCTGTGCTCACATAAGTAGCAGGGAGGGGAGATTCTCATCCAGCCTTTGGGTTCTACTCTAATTCCATGCAGTCAGCTGAGCAAGTATGCCAAGATAGTCTCTTGATGTGTGCCTGTTGTCACAGAAATACATCACAACTCTATAAAGTCTTTAGCATAAACATGTTAAATGGGATGAAAAAAGTGCAGAACTTCAATAGATCTGATTTAAATGTTCTCTCTATACTGATGCCTTCTGCTTCCTTCTTTTTCTCTTTGCCCCAAATCTTTTTCTTAATTGATTAGAGCATAGAACCCAGTTTTCGTGTGTCTACTTGTAAATTTCTATGATCATGGTTCCCAAATCAAAAATTGCATTAGCAAAGGGTTTTATATTTCTCTCTTCATTACCAACACTAAATTATGCTTGTAACCAAAGGACCAGTCTCACCTGAAAAACAAAACAGTTTTAAGTGGTCCATTTATGGTAGTCAACAACAAACCAAAAAATCATTTTGGAAATTATTATTGTTAATCATGTTAAATTACTGCCTTTCTTGCTGGACTCAACAAACTAATACTTACTTTGTACTAACAGCTATTATTTGCACACTAGAATTTTTACACAAGACACCTCCATGAAAGAAAATTACATTTAAAAGTCAGAAAATATGGTCTTCGATTGCCAGCTACTTTTAAATAAAAGCCAAAGCAAATGATTTAATAACTTTCTCTCCAAACCCGCAACAACGCTTTGTGAAAGCCTAACGCTAACCAGTAAGACTGTAAGTTCCATGAGGGCAGGGACTTCTTTTGCTCCTGTTTCCTACTCAGTCTCAAGCAGCTAGAACTGGATCAGTGAACATTTGTTCTTGCCACTTGAAAAGAGTATTCTTTTATTTTGAAATGGTATCCGCAGTCGGGTGTGTAGCAAAGTCGAGAGCGGGAAAGGGGCATCAGAGACGAGGTTGCAAAATCGGAAGGAGCAGAAGGACGGAGAGGATTCCAGAGGCGAGAGAGAACAGTTGGAAGGTGAACCCTCAGAGCTGGGATGAGGCAGGGATGAGAGCCCCGGGACACCACTGCGCGGGTGGGGAGGGGCCAGGCAGGAAGTAGCCAAGATTTGGGGGACTCCTTCCCGGGGAGCAAAAAGGGGAAAGACGTACTCGAAGAGAAAGCCGCAGCCACCTCCCTCCCACGTGAAAGCCCGAGCGGCCGCCCCGCGTCCACTGCGCTCCCGGGGGAGCGGAACCCGGAGCGAGGCAGGTGCGGCGGGAGCATGCGCGCGGGGCCGACAGGGGAGGCTCCCGCGCCCCCACCCCGCGCGTGCACCCTCGCGCCCCTCCCGCCGGGCACCGCGGGGCCAGCGGCGCCGCAGCCTGGGCCGGCCGAGCCTCGCCGCTCCGGCTCGCGCCCCGCCGGCCTGTCGCCGAGTCGGCGTTGCGGGCGGCCCGGCTCTGCTCGGGGTAAGGAGGACGCCGCCGCCCGAGCCGTGTGGTCGGGGCACCGCGTGAGCGCCCACGGCTGCGACCGCCAGGGATGGCCCCGGGCCCCGCGCCCAACCGAGGGGCGTGCGCGTCGCCCGCGGCGAGGCCGGGCCGGGCCAGGGGGCGGTGGCGGTTAGGAGTCGCCTCCGCCTGGCGCTGGTTCTTTCTCTTTCTCTTTCGCCGCCGGGCGCGCGCCGGGCTCCCCGCGCGAGGCGCTGCCCCACTTGTCGCCCACTTCGGACGGGCGTGGCGTGGCCGCACCGTCCCGCTCCCGGCCGCCCGGGCCACCGGGGCCGGGGGTGTCGGCGCGGTTACCTGGGCTGACAGGCGCCCGCTCAGCCCAGGGCCCAGGGACGAGGGGCCGGGGGTGGGGTGGGGGGGACTCCAGGCGGTCCCAAGCCTGCCTCAGGCCACCGGGCGCCCGGCGGTGGGCGTTTGGCTTTTGTTTTCTCTCCAGTCGGGCGTCCTCGGTCTCCCCGTTCTCCGCTGACAACTGTCGTGTGTGCCCGGACTTGGCTGCGGCCGAGACCCCCGCGGGCGCTTCCTCACTCCACCCCCTTTTCGTCCCCGGTCCTGCTCTCTAAGTTCTGCCCAGCCTCGGGCTGGAGCGGAGGAAGTGCGCGCTGGGGGACGTCTAGCCAATATGTGGCGGTTTAACCAGCTCTGCCCCCGCCCCCCCTCCCCAAGCCCGGAACTGCGCCGGGGCGCGCTGGCCGAGTCTCCCTCGCCCTCTCCGCGGAGGTGGGCTAGGGGGAGGCTAGCGGACCCGCGTACACCTGGGCCCGCGCCGCAGTTACCTGCGGGATTGGTGTAACAAGCCTTTTCCCCAGGTGGGAGAATTCCAGGGGGTTTGTGCCCTGCCTTTTATATCCTGTAGTCATTGATTAAAGTCCACAGGATGTACCTTATTTTGTATATGCCTTTATCCACTTAGAGGGAGAGTCTTAATCTGTCCATGCCTGGAGGAGGAAACTAAAAGGAAGGTCTGGACATTGTTATTGTTGAGACTCCTGCGTGTGATAGCACCATGGGGTCAGTCTGGTCACTACTACCTTCCTGTTGGGGTGTTTCCATGGCCCACCACTCACACTTAAGGGTTATTTGGTCACCATGACCAAAGTGGCATTGTCTCCTGGACCCCACTGTCGGAGCTGTTCTAGCAGTTGCTCAGGACAGCCTCCAGTTTCAGTCCTTTTCTTAAATAAGTGTAGTGGGATCTCCTGGTGTTTTCTAGTCCCCTTAACTCAGAAAAGGTTAAAGTGGCAAACAGATGGAGTTTGTTCTTGATGCGTGATACTAGACTTTGAATGCATTTAGCTCCTCGCAAGAGGCTAAATATGCCAACTTCGGTTTCTTCTCATGGTACCCTAGACTCGGGAGAAAGGGTTTTGAGAGAGGAGAGATTTCAGGAGCATCCAAGTAGGTTGGATTCTATTATACCCACATGGGGTGTAACTGTTAAGTAGGAAAGATGAGCTTAAAACTGCTATGCTCTCAGATTGTGAGGTGCATTGGTGAGTTTGTATTGGAGGTAGCCCTTGACTTTGGAATTCTTTATCCAGCGCTTTTTGGGACAATATTGGTCTACCTCTATGATGAGGTCTCAATCTGTTTTCTGAGAAAGGATCTTGGTGGGAGGGTGATCTGGTGAAGACAGAATTAAGGAAAACTAATGAACTGTCTTAACTTATTACCTTAAGGAGAAGTGTGTTTTCAAGTTCATCGTAAGAATGTTTCATTGCAATACTGTGTGATTTGTATCTTAAATTGCATTTCTAATTCATCTTAACTTTCCTTAAAAAATTTCAATTGTCATTTGCACAATAAACCATTTACTATGTAATTTACTATGTATGTTCATACATTTGTATGACATACCACTAGAAGCTTGAGCTTTTAATGTGTTGGGAGATCAAACTTGCAAACCAAATGTTTGTGAACAAAATGATATGCAGAAACTAATAAATAGGATTTGAGACTAAAACAGTCTAAACTAACATGCTGTTGGTCTAAAACAGATAGTGGTCAGGGGATCTGGCAAGAAGAGGGTCTTGGGGTCTGGAGTGACCAGAAAAGAACACAGAGAGAGTTGGGCTTTGGGCTGAGTCTTCAGGAATGGTTCTTCCACAGATTGACAAGGCGAAAGCTGAAGAGATTGGCGGCCTAGGAAGGAGAAGGGAGTTTCATGCCTCAAAGGAATGATTATGATTTGTTTAGGACTAAGAGAAATTATTGGCAGTGTCCACACTGGGAAATGTGGTTGTGTGTGCTCTTCCCACCAGCCCCTACTGGCCCAAACTAGGAACCTTTTATTCTTTATGATCCAGTGTAATTCTTCCTCTGCGAAGGAGTCCCCGATTTTCACACTAGACTTCCGTTCTTTGACTTATACTTTTCCTGGTTCACCTGTAAGTGCAGATGTAAAAACAGTTTTTTTTTTTTTTCTGATGGCCCGGGCTTTAGATTTTGCCATTTTCTGTTTATTTTTAAAAATTGAGATATAATTGATATATTAGTTTCAGGTGTATGGCATGATGATTTGATATATGTATAGATTGTGAAATGATTATCACAGTAATTTTAGTTAACATCCATCACCACAGTTACAACTTTTTTTGGTGATGAGAACTTTTAAGATCTGTTGTCTTAGCAACTTTCAGATATACAATACAGTATTATTAACTATAGTCACCATCAATGATAGTCATCAAAAACAGTTTTATATGTTTTTCACAATTTAGCTTCTGTTTTTAAGTAACACATTTTCTGTAAGGATATGAACAGGTCCTTAGTTCTCTCTCTTTTTTTTTTTTTAAAGATTTTTATTTATTTATTTGACAGAGAGAGAGACAGCCAGCGAGAGAGGGAACACAAGCAGGGGGAGTGGGAGAGGAAGAAGCAGGCTCATAGCGGAGGAGCCTGATGTGGGGCTCGATTCCATAACGCCGGGATCACGCCCTGAGCCGAAGGCAGACGCTTAACCGCTGTGCCACCCAGGCGCCCCCTTAGTTCTCTTTTTATTCAGAATATTTTTGCACTGTAGTTCTAGCCTTTTAACTTAAGTGATAATAACCCTTCAGGGCCCAGCATGGTCCTTGACAAGTGGTTAAGTGCATAGTCAACAGATATTTGTAGGGCTGAATAGGGATTCAGTGTGAGCAGGCAGCTGCTGAGGCATGGGGTGATGAAAGCAGCAGTCAGGAACATCATTCTGATGGTGAAGGAAGATTTGTAGATGGAAAGCTCTGGAGTTCTTACTGTGAAGAAGAGGGAGACCTGAAGCCACGGGGAGAAGGCTGTATGGGAAGCACCAGGCCACCCAGTCAGACCAAGGAAGCAGCCAGCCTCTCTGCCCCCACCCCATTCCTTCACATGTGTCTTTGGTTCCCCTTCTCTAGAGCTGAAGAAGAGTTTGAAAATCACAATTAGATAAGTGTTCATTGTTTCTATCAACACTTTTAATTTGGAAAGAGTGCTGCTGTTGAAATGGGGAAATCAGCAAGAGAGCCAGGTAGGTGGTTTGGGAGCAGGGTGGAGCAGCAGATAAGTTCAGTTTTTTTTTAATTAAATTAAATTAAATTTAATTTTTTAAAGATTTTATTTATTTAGAGAGAGAGCACAGGGGGAGAGTGAGAGGGAGAAGCAGACTCCCTGCTGAGCAGAGAGTCCGACACGGGACTCGATCCCAGTACCCCAAGATCATCACCCAAGCCGAAGGCAGACGCTTAACCAACCAAGCCACCCAGGCGCCCCTAAGTTCAGTTTTTAAAATACTGAATTGAAAGAGATACTGAAGTGGTGAGTTTGGAGAGAGGAACTCTGATGTTAGGCCAGGAGAAAGCCAGCTAGGAAATAATTCTGCTGGAATGGGGATGACAGTTAAAAGCATGAGACAGGGTGAATAAATTATCACAGTGTGGGGAGAGCAGGTCCAGTGACTGTGGGCTACACCCAGTGATGGTGTCAGTGAGAGATGATGGTCAGAGGGAGGAGGAAAACCAGGCATCACAGGAACAGGGAAGCCAATGGAGGAGGTTCTACAGGAAACTCCGTGTTAAGTCTCATCTGTTTCTGATGAAAAACCGAACTGAAAAGGTACGGTTGAACTTGGCTGGCAAGAGGTGATCTCAGTGGTAAGGCTTCATTCAGTGTGAGCCATTGGTAGTATTTGCTCTCTGTTTTAAGAATGTAGATGTCCCCCTTTATTTTGAATAGTGTTTTGTAGTTTACAAAGCATTTCTACCTTGTAGTACTGGTAAACATATTTTGAACATAGTTTATTATAGGAACATACCTCCAAGTGAAAACTATTTAGATTCATTAAAAAAACCAATGGACTGTTCACATACTCTTACAGCAAGTAGTATAGATACTATCTTGTATTTCAGCAAAATAAAAGGAAAAACAATGAATTAGAACATACTCGGGAGAAATGGAACTCTTCAGTTCATTCACACATGTAATACTATCTTTAGTCTAAACATTTGCGCTCCCTTTTCCTTTTAGAATAGTGCCTTAGAAGAATTTATCCCTGTTTTATTTTGCAAATACAAAAAAAGTTTTCCACAGTAGCGATGGAAAAAATGAAACATTTACCCTGATCCCGTCAGTTGCCCCTGCTCTGCTCCCCTGGTCTGTGTGTGCTTTTTGGGGAAGATGTCACTGCAGTAGGGCCCCTAGTCAGCATCACTTGCTGAACTTTTCGTCATTTTGTATTGATTTCAGCTCATGTGTGAAGCGTTCTCTTAATGAAGCTAGCCATTGTAGAGAATGCTTATACATCCTTTCTGAAGATGGGTCTTAAATGATGAAAGTGTGGTCGCTGCCACAATTAATAATTGATTGATAAATTGTTTGGAAAGTATCAGGTGTGGGATGTAGGCAATGGAGCAGAAGTGCATGCATCTTTCTTTGTTGCCGTGACTGGCTAGAGAGAACAACATTTAACTAGAAGGACAGATGGACGGTACAATACTTTCATACACTGTGCTTTGGTGTGTAAGCTATTATGATAGCTTTTAGGATTATGATAGCTTTTTAGATTAAATCGTTGTTGCCCTATTCGCTGTCCTTTTGAGGGAGGGATGAACTAAAGAACTCAAATGGGGGCAAGGCATTTTTGCTAGTATCCACTTTGTGTCAGTTGCACGCTATGTGTATGGGGATGGCTGATACAGACATAACACCTGTCTTCTTGGACTGTATCGTCAAGTGAGGGACAGATGTTAAGTAACCTCCTAAAGAAGTGTATAAGGACAAACTTTCAAGTGTAGTGTGAGAAATTCCAACAGGAGTGCGTAATATGGGTTTGTGGGTCACAAATTTCTCTCTAAGGATGAGTAGCCACTAGCCAGGGGGAAGTGGGGCAAAAAGAAATATCAGGCAGAGGAAAGCACATTTGTGAAGCCCCCCAAGGGGGAAAGAACTCATGCTCTGGAGGATGGGAGAGCAAGGGAGAGGTGCCGACTGGGTGGGAGAGCAGCTAGTGGGGTTGTTGAGGCCAGAGCATGTCGAGGCCCCCTCCTGCCCATGGAGGCCATGCTGAGAATCATGCGTTCTATTTTTCTTGCCATGGGAAGGCTTTGCAGAGTCTGAGCAGAGCGTGGCATGATCTGCTTTATATCCAGTGAGGCCCACTCTGGCTGCCATCTACAGAATATTGTGCACGTGGCGAGAGCAATTAGGATACCATTGCAGGTGTCCGGGTGGGAGTCCTGGTGCTTGGGCCAGGCAGGTAGGGGCAGAGATGGGTAGAAATGGAAGGACTTCAGGAATATTTTGATGGAAGAATTTATAAAATTGCTGATAGATTAAAGGGTAAGGAAAAGTAATCCAAGATTATTCTTCTGATCTTTAGCATGAGAAACTGGGTGAATTTCAACAGATGGGGAAGACTGGTAAGAAGCAGACTTGGCAGCTTTGCTTTGACCATTTTTCCAGTGAAAGTCCTACTGGATGTAAAGTATTTTTAGGGAGATAACTGGATGTCACTGTGATATGTGTTATTTATTCAGCACTGTGCTGGACACATGGTTTTGGAGTTTAGCAAATGTGGGCTTTCTTTTCCCTCTGTGGCTGTAGGTTTTTTGTATTCTGCTTCGCTCACAGCAGACCTAATGGACCTCCTGAATTTGAATAGCCAGTCTGTCTGCAAATGGGCACACGCATCCAAATAGGTGTAGTCTCAGAGCCTGCCGGCAAGCAGCTTTCCTGGTAACATTTTCACTACTGACCAAGGAGGTCTAAAATTACTGGATGCACCACATGGACCACTTATTACTCAATTTCCTTCTACCATGGGGTCCCAATACTGGTCCTGTCACTGGGAGACTCTCCAAGGCCCTGAACGTTGTCTGGTTTTGCAACTACAAGCCATTGCTTACCTTCATGGTTCCTTCTCTTGTGAGTACATCAGACTTAAAGATGAGAAATTTTTGAGTGACATTTTAAAAATTGCTTTTGGTCATTATTACTATTGTTGTGATTTTTTTCTAAAGAAAAGCCACGGAGCAGATGATAGACATGATTCTAGGCCTGTATAAATGGATCCGGGTTAACACTGATGCCAGTTCAAGGCTCAGTTCACAGAGGAGTGTATATTCTGCTCTTACCTTTGATTTCCTAGATCTCTCCATGCACAAGAAACTGGGTGAACTTCAGGAGACGGGGAAGACTGGTGAGAAGCAGACCTGGGAGCTTTGCTGTGACCATTTTTCTAGTGAAAGACCTACTGGGTATAGGCTGTTTTTAGGAAGACAGCCTGATGCAGGTTGTGTTAGGTCTCGTGTATACTGACTTGGCTCTCTTTGGGAAATGGAGTTAAGACCTAAATCTGGGGTCACCAATTTGAACATGGAAAGGGGCTAGCAGGTAAGGGAACTGAATGACACAGACAGATAGAAGAAAATTCACAAAGCGCTCTTGATTTCACTTCTGTTTTCTCAGCTTTGAAAACTGGGCATAGGTACTTGTCTACTCTAGGAAGTTCTTTAAGTACAGGGACAGTGGGAAGTGAGAAAAATCCCCTCTGTGCTGTGGAAACACTAGGGAGAAGTCTTATATGGTCTTGAAGGGGTAACTATTATTTAAAAAAAAACAAAAACAAACCAACAACAACAACAGAAAAAACCTCAGATTGGAAATCTGCATTTTTAAAAATGTGAAACCTTCCTATTTAAAAATACTGGCTCACACCTTTTAGGACACTCCTAAGATAGACGATGTATTTGCAGACCAGATGCAGTTGTGGGCTGCCTTTTTACAACCTCTGACTTGTGGGGTCAGCTCTGTGATTAGCTGATGTACTTCCCATTTAATCATCTTGTCTTTCTTACTTATCATGAATGCTTTTCTTATTTACCAAGATGGAGAATATCAGAAACTATGCCAGCTTTTTGGTGCCCCGATTCCTGCCCATTTAAGTCTGCCTTGATTAAATCTGGGCACGAGGAATGGGCCCTGGGCCGGGCCCTGACTCAGTAAGGCACGCACTTGTGCAGGGGGCTAGAATTCTCCAAATTTGGGTAGACTTTTTAAAGTTTCAGTCATGTTTCTGTGTAATTTTTTCATACATCTCCATTGTTAAAGTATATCTTTTCCACCAGTTGTCTGTTTGTGTAACCTACTGACACAACTTTCTGTGATTGGAAGGGGGCAGGTCTGCTCTCTCTTACGCACTTTTACCCATTTGTACCTGCCTTTCTTGTGGCTGTGAATTTTCCTGCTCCAAGAAGTATCCAGTTCTCCCTGAAAGTGGATCATCCCCATCCTCCCTGTGCTTTCCTCCACAATGTACTATTGTCTGCTCTTTCATTCTGAAGGGTGGAGCCTTACTTTTCTGTGTTTCCCAGGGAACTTTTTGGATTCAGTTCACCACGTCTTTCTAAAACCTAGCAATTTCCTAACACATGTCAGAGACCAGTAAATAAAAGTTGAATGATTTTGAGTCAATTAATGACAGGCTCATTCACGAAAGAAGTTCCACAAAATCGTTAGCATTTTGGGATTCTGTTTGAGTAACTAGCTAAGACTTAGAGTTTGATTGAAAATGTAAGCACTGACCTTTCAGCCACTATTTTATTATTATTATTATGGTCACATATCAAAGGGAATGTAAAAGTTCTTCTCTTTTTGCTTTATGGCAAAGAATATTCTTTAATTCCCTATCATTATACCCTTTAGCCCTGGTGCTAGACATCATCAAGGTGAATTATTACAGATGCCGGGATAGCACTTCCAAATCTATATTTTATGCACTCAATTTCTGAGGATGGTTAGAACAAAGATTTTTTTCTCCTTTCTCTTCTAAAACTGTGAGCTTGCTGTGATTTTATTTCAAGAAGATATGTGGCTGTTTCTCCGGCAGCCAAACACATCAAGTTGGGCTTAGAATAAGAATTGTTAGGGCTAATAGACCAAGAGTTTGAGAAGCCTTGACCAGCACAGGAGAACAAATTTTGCTCAGTTCACTTGGAAAAATCCAAAGCTTATAGGTGATTTTCAAGTTGATAGACTTCTGCATAGGACCACGAGTGTATTTCATTTGTTTTGTTAATTGAAGGCGACAGATATTTGGTACTTTTTAGAAAGATAATAGGTAAGTCACATTGCTGGATTCTGCACCCCATGTAAATTAGCAGCTGTCAGTTGGCTGTGGAGACCCTGCGTGCAGTCCGGACGTGTCCTCACTTCAGGCTGCCACCTTTGTGTTTTGTGTGGTTGAAGATGCTCGGCCATTTTACTGCAGTCCGTCATTAGTAATCGTTAGGGCCACTGTATTCTTCTGCTGTGAGGACAAGGAGAATATCATTGGCAGTCTTTGCAGAGCTGGCTGGCATCTGTGGCCACAACAAACGATTCCCATTGCTGGGGGGTAAATGGTGAGGAAAAGGAAGCTGTGGAGGGCACAGTTACGCAGTAATCACCAGTGCAGTGCACAGAGTGTAAGGCTAGTACGCATGGTTTTAAATTAGGCTTGTATCCAAAGAAGTTGTCTTTCGAGTTTTTAGAAGTTTCAGCTCAGAGTAGCTGTAGCTTCTATCATAAGATGTTTCTGCTGTTCCACATTTAACAATTTAGATTCAGCATTTTTTTTTTTAATTTTAGGGGGTTTGGAAGTAGTCTAATTCAGATTTTTCTCAGTCCCTACTACGAGCAGATGCCTTTCCTGTCCTGAGGTGGCTGTCCAGCGCACCGCGGGGTGCATAGCAGCAGCGTCCCTGGCCTCTACCTGCCAAGTGTCGGTAGCACCTCCTCCCACTTAGTTGTGACAACCGGATATGTCTTGTGACATTTCCAAAGGTCCCCCGAGGAGAAGACAGAGAGGGCAGAATCACCCCCGGCTGAGAACCACTTATCCAGTTCAGCCTGTTTTGTAGATGACAAGTCAGAGGTCCAGTTGTATTAAGCAGCGTGCCCAAGGTCAAAAGTCACTATGTGAGAACGTGAATTAAAAAACAAATGATCTAACTCGAAGGGACTTCTTATCAATTCAAAACTCATTTTTCTCTTGTAAAAAACTAGTTCTTATGACGGTCCCTGTTGATTCTGTCTCGCCACGACTAGCCAAATACAGCTGCCACCTCTGTTAATCACACTGGGGCAAAGACATAAATTATTAGTAGTCCTTCAGAAGCTAAAACAGGTTGTAAAGTAATTGAAATTTTACCACATGGTTACGTAATGTATAAAATCACTAGGTTTTGAGCTCTGTCTTCTTCTGGCTTTATGTTCTTTACCCACTGCATAAATTTCTGGTAATAACAAGGATAAAAAATCTTGTCACTTAACTTTCTAATCCAAGCCCCTTATTGCAGAGAGGCAAACATGAAAGCCCAGTGAAAGGCCCGATTTACTCAGGTTCATCCTCCTGAGTAATGGCCGAGTTGGAAACTGGACTTGGCCTTCCTGAGCTCAGGCTGTTTGCTATTATAGCAAAACTTTTGTTTTCATAGCCAGGCTTTGCAGTAAAGTTGTGTTCAGTAGCTTGGCAAATCTTATTCTGGAGTAATAATTAATCCTTTCTGTGCTTGCACGGTTGGGAATTATGAAGCCAGTAATAGAAATATCTGCTAAGTAAGAGGACCCCTCATTCATTCCATAAATGTTTATTCAGTGTCTGCTTTGGCCAAGGATGTGCTAGGCTGCAGAATGTAAGGGACACGAGAAGGACTCAGATGTTAAGATACTGGTCCTGCCCCCAGGAAACTCACAAGCAGAGACCCATTCAAATCCGAGGCTTCTCTGTATCACATGAGAGAAGATGCACTGATTTATTCATGTATTTATTCATTTAACTGCATTTCTGAGTACTTGCTGCATGCCAGGCCAATGCCTGGCACTGGGTGCTCTGTCCTTTTAGTCTAGGATATGCCCAGCATAAGACTGAGAGGGGACGGTGTCTGCTGATGAGTGGGCCCTCAGGCTCTACAAGAGAGGCAGGAAAAATCTCAGTGCCTATGCTGACAAGGGAGTGACCTCACTTCTAAAAGTTAGAGTGAGAATATCTTTGTCAGGTCCATAGCTGACAAGCATTATTGTTCTACTCCACAGATGGTGCATAGAAGCTGACTGTGGAAGGTCACACAGTGGCAGGGCTGAGTTACCTTCCTGCCAGTTCTAGTCATTGTCAGCTAGATCACATAGCACTCCCTCCAGAGACCAGGTGTAACAGAAGGAAGAAAAAGTCCAAGGTTTTAATCAACCCCTTGTAGGGATGACTGATGTCTTCAGGGTTGTGTTATTTCTGTATTGTTTTTTTGGCTACTGTTGGCATATGGCACAAAACAAGAAAGAGTTCAGTTTTTGGAAATTGAAAAATCTCCTCATCTTTGAATGTTCTCATTGAACGTTATATCACAAGCGAAGATAATAAATTCGCCAATATATACACTTCTGCATGAGCATTACAAAAGTTCTCCACGTTTTTCCCAGGCTAAGTCACTAAAAAAGCCAGTCAAAGCCAAAAATGAAAAAAAAGTAGTTTATAAATTATTTTGAAAGATGATTTAATTCACTCACCTTCTTTAAATTATTCTGATTTTTACCTAATCCACTTCAAAGTTTCCATAATGAATATTCTTATGACTAAATAGAGGCACAGGTCCCTTTTATATACCTACTTAAGATCACACTTTCTTATAGGCAATGAGGGTCTTTCTTCTGAGACTAACAGTGAGGAAATGATTATTTATTTATTTTTAAACTGTTTATTTATTTGAGAGAGAGAGAGAGACAGCATGCACAGCAGGGAAGTACTGAGGGAGAGAATACCAAGCTGACTCCCTACTGAGCACGGAGTCCAACTGGGGGCCCAGTCTTAGGACCCTGAGACTGAGCTGAAATCAAGAGTTAGATGCCAACCGACTGAGCCACCCAGGCGACTCAAAAGTGACAAGATCTTTAAAGAGGGAAAAGCAAGTTGAGTTTTTTTTTTAAATTTCTTTCTGTTCCCAGAGTTTGCACTCACTCCCACTCCTGGCCAGGCATAAAATAAAAGCTTAAGTGAATGGCTGAGGCTGTACCTTTCACCAGTATTCCTTTTTCCCTTGTTTGTTGAACTTGATAGAGGAAGAACCAAGGTTTATGAATGTTTTGGGGTCAGGGGTTTCAAATTTACCAACCCTTTGATAACATATATTTGTAACATTCCTCTTAGTATGTTGAAATGAAATTATTAGGTAAATAATTTACCTGCACATACTTTCAAAAAAGTCCTTACATAATAAAATGGGAGAAATAAATGGAAGGTAATTTGTAATTAAATGATATGCCAAATGTTTGAACATGATTAGTCTAGAAAATAAAATGAAGTACTTGGATGGCTTGTATTATATGTAAATTCACCAATAAAAATGCTGACAGTTGTGAGGGGGCACGTGGCACAGTCAGTTAAGCCTCCAGCTCTTGGTTACAGCTCAGGTTGTGATCTCTGGGTCCTGAAATTGAGCCCTGTGTTGGGCTCTACACTCAGCGGGGAGTCTGCTTGAGATTCTCTCTCCCTCTTCCCTGCCCCTCCCTGCTGCACTCTCTCTCTCTCTCTCTCTCATATAAATCTTTAAAAAAATGCTGACATGGGGATTGTACAGGGAAGGGGAGTCTTTGAGCCACGCTGTGCTTAAGAGCATCATCTTCTGAAATGGCGAAAATATTTGCCAAAGTTCTGCTTGAAACAAAATAAAACCTTTCCTCAATTTACACAGAGTTGCGTTCCTGGAAAGGCAGGACATATTAAAACCATTGCAACAAATACTTTCTGAATATATGATTATGCTCTATGTTTAGAGAAACATAAGTAGGTTTTGCATATATGTGAATGTCAAGGGAGAGATTCTCACCTTTTAAAAGTGAGTGCTTTTGCAGTTCTTTCTTTCTCTTTCTCTTTTCTTTTCTTTCTTTCTTTCTTTCTTTCTTTCTTTCTTTCTTTCTTTCTTTCTTTCTTTCTTTCTTTCTTGGAATTGAGAAAGGAAATTAGTTTTAGTATATGAGGTTTACCTGTGTGTGGTTAGGCTCTAAGAGTCCTATATGCAAACTGTTTGTTCTACTCATTTGTACCTTATCTACATTTTATAAGCTGCCTTCTTGCCTATGCAGTCGTTGCTCTGGGTATGTTTTGAGGTTTGGGGGAGGAGGGGGTGGGGTTAGAGTCCAGCATATTTCTCACAGTTTGAATATGATGTAAGAAGCCACAACAGGGACTTAAATCTCTACGAAGTAATATTTTAATGGTGTTTGACATCTAGTCAAAATTCTGAGAATGAAATATAATATATAAAATGATTATACAGTGATATCTATAAATAGTGCTTGTAAGGATCCAAAGTTAATATGTACCATGTACTCATATACACTGAAACACCTCCACACTCTTGCTCACATTGGATGATTTTGGGCTTACTGGTTTTTTTCTTTTTTTATGGGGGGTAATTGTTGATTTGGTGATCTCTCCTGTCCACGAGACATATAAAGGCATATTCCACCTACATTCAGTTTGCTCTCCACTGTATAATTAGAATCAGATATAGTGTAAGATTGTATTGAAAGGGTGGTGCATGTGATCTTATGAGGTCTTTTTCTAATGATAACAAACTAGAGGTGAGAGCAGGCTAACTCATCTGGTAATCTACAAATTAAAATTGTGTCTTGGTCTGACAATGCAAATGGGGGCACATTGTAAGTATTAGCTTCTGACACTCAACAGCGAGGACGAGGACAGCGTGGGAATCTGAGGGGGTGGCTTTGTGGGTTTGGCCTCTTTCACTGTCTGCACTGAGGATACTGTTCAAAGCCTATTACCTCTCTGAACCTGTCTGTTCTCAGGAGATGAGTATTGATTTTGGGGGTGAGCATTAAGCCATTTTCTTGATTATTGCCTGTATGTGCAGAGCTTTTGTTGAGCTTCCCAAGTAGTTCACAAAAATCAGACCCACAGGTTTTATAGTCAGGCTTCTTTGATATCATCTCTGGCCTTTCTTTCTTTCCTTTTTTTTTTTTTTTTTTTTTTTGCCTCTTGTTTTACTCTATATCTAGAGGCCAAGAGTAGAAACACCCGGGCAGCATGCATCCAATGGTTTGTCAATTAATATGGATTTACAGCTAGACCAGATGTATAGGACGCAGACAAAATTGTCATAATAAATTGTTTAAGATTCACTGAGTTTTGGAAGGTTTATGATAGTTTAAGTTTTGGTAGATAATGTGAAAGAATGTGAAAGGTCATGAGGCAGAACATCTTAGGTTAATTTCTCCCCACATTTATTTTTAGCATGACATAAGGTGTCTTTTAAAAGTTTGTTTTGTATTTCTGTACCTTTTTATACTTTTAGAATATATCTATATGAATTTCACTTATTACTGTTTTTAAACGTGTGCTGATATTACTACATAGTGATTTCTCAAGGTCTAGTTATTAGTGGCAGTACACTCCTAGGCAAAGTATTTAAGATCCCTGTCTTTGTCTTTATTTAAAAAATTTTGTTCATTTATTTAAAAGATTTTATTTATTTGAGAGAGAGAGAGAGAGAGAGAGAAAGTGGGAAGAGGGACAGAGGGAGAAGCAGACTCCCTGCTGAGCAGGGAGCCCATTGCGTTACTCGATCCCAGGACCCTGGGATCATGACCTGAGCCAAAGGCAGATGCTTAACCGACTGAGCCACCCAGGTGTTCCTGAAAATTTTTAACTGAATAAAAACATTGTTTTGCAGGGCATCAGCTACTCAGAATTTCTGTAATAGAAGTAATGGTTTTATGACGAAACTAAAATGATTAGTATCCTGAATATCTCAATGTGTCATATAAAGAAAATTCGTATGAAAAGTCTTAAGATAGGTTGAATAAAATTTACTCTGTTAATTTCCCATTAGCTCTGTGACCTAAGAGAGTTAGAATTTGTTACTTCCTAAGATGTAAGTATAGCGGAACTTGATGTTCTGCTAGCTTTTGAGAAGATGGCAGCTGCTGTGCTTTCTTTGCTGAATTATATTCAGTCAGTTGAGATAAAAATGAATTGGAAATAAATGGTTATGGCTGAGGATTACTGTGCAGTAAAAAACCCCTTAGAACAAAGCCGCTTATACAGTTAGGTGGCACTGTTTCCTTTTTCTTTTGAAAGATTTGACTAAGTGTAATTAAAATATAAAGAGGTTTCATGTGGCCTTCTTTAGATCTAGCCAGATTAAAAACAAATAGGAAAAGTAAATTAGAAACCAGTTTGAGGTGAAGATCCAGCCCCCATCTGTTATTGAAATGTATCTTCCAACCCGTAGTCAGAAAGCAAAGGGTTTTTCAAGGCTGCTGAGCATACTTTGGGGTGCTGTCTAGGGTTGCTCAGGGCAGTCTTTAAGGGCCACGTGAGCCACTTAAGGAGGTGAGGTGGCCCTGGGTTTAAGACAGGCGGGAGTCGTGGGCTCGCCGGGCACTGGTGCCCTTGGGGAGTTTGAGTTCTTTCTTGCCAGGCCTGATGTTTTATTTGCTTGTTTGTTTGTTTCAAAGTCAGAAATCTGGTGATGTGAAATGTGTGTGTAATTTCCATTCTATTGTAGAACCATCTCTCCCTTTTCTGGCCTCCAAACTCCTAACACCTGGGGTCTGAAGCAGAGGTTCCTAGCTTTGGGGCTGTTTATATATCAGTGAAACTATGTTAGCTTAAGAGAGCTGCTGATTTTTTATTTTTCACAAAGAGACAAAAATCAAACCAGCTACCACATATATAACATCCTATCAGGAAGGTTACAGTAACAACAAAAATGTAGGAGAAAAGTCATCTCAGAACACTGCATTTTTTGTTCCAGGCAAGGACAGGTGACAGTTTTTACAAAACTGACATAGCAGAAGAAAGGGAGTTATGAAACTTTACAGATGTGAAAAGTTTTAATATTTTAAAAATGATTTTTATGATGTCACACTATGGTATTGTTCCATATCAATTTTTTTATATGGATTTTTCAGTTTGGGCTCTTTGAGTGATATTTGAAATAAAGACGGATGTCCACTTGTTCTGGCAACTTAAAAACAATTACACATAGTCATGGACAGAAAGGGGCAAGAGTTAACATTGGTTTGCTCAGCTTGTTTTTATTGGCATAATGTAGGATGTTGCCGGTTTTAGTAGTTTTTGAAGTAAAGTACTGGGTTTACCTGCTGTTTTTAATGCTTGTCTTTCAGTGTCTGGCTGTGCCATGTTGAGAGATGTGGAATGCGTTATTTTGGACTTGCCTGTTGATGAGGCCCGGGCATGATGGGCGTCCTCTGTCAGGCTCTCATCTGTCCTGCCTCCTGATGGCTTCTCTCCTCCCCTTCTTTGTTGTCTCTGCTCATCTGAATTTCATCTCAGTCTGATTGGCTTAGCTGCTCATGCTTATTCAGCATTTTTGGTTCAGCTTCTCAGAATTCCTAAACATCCATTTTTACACTTAAAATGTTTATGCATTGATTGAGTAAACAAATGTTTGAAAATGCCCCCCCCCAGCTCTGACTCCTTGCTCAGCCTTTTATAGCCCTGTGAACTTATTTACTGTACCTCAGCTTTCTCAGCTGTAAAATGGGAATGACAATAGTGTTGTAGGAAGATGAAATGACTCTCTAAACATAAACCATTTAGAACGTAGTAGTGGATAGCTATTGTTCAGTAACCGTCAGGGACTCATTGTCAGTTGTTATAAACACTTAGTTTAATAGTGCCTCAAATGGGGGAAATATATAGTTACACACTGCAGAATTATATGTTAATTCCCCAAAAGAGTAAGTAATACATGCTGAGAAATGCATTCTTTTCTTAGGGAAGGCCACTGCTGGCCTTCATCAGTCGCAGGAGTAGTTTTCTGCTTGAAAACCAGATGCTTCCTTGTTAGTTGGCTGCAGCATGGTACAGAATCCGCACCTTGTTTGCAGAGAGCAGCGGGGCCTCTTCTGGGTGGGACGAGAGCGGCCAATAAGGCAAGTGGATGGTGGCAGATGAGGTGCCCAGTGTCCAGGCTGCAGAACCGGCAGCTCCATTCCGCTACTAGGTGACACCTTGCACTCAGGACCTTGCTGTGAGACTCCGTGTGCCGACATCCGGGTCCAGCCTCACGCAGTCAGGGATTCCTCTGGAGGCTTGTGGCAGGCCTCACCGGTTTGCAGGATGGGCTCCCTGAGGCTTTGTAATAGCGAGTGGCTGCATAGCAATTGTTGACAAATTGTGTGGATGATATGAAAAGAATTGTGTAATCTTAGAAAGGGAGGCTCTGTTTGAATCTTCATTTGGGAGATACTTTCTCATTACGAAACACTTAAATACCAAAAATTCAGTTTCAGAATGTGAGCCATCTTCATTTACTGTAATAAGATCAAAATTGCATTCTGGTTTCTTAATTCATATGGATTGGGTTGGTTTTTTTTTTTTTTAACCCAGAGGGGGGGAAAACATTGATTAATATGTATTGTGAATATGGCAGTTTTAGTACTAGAAGAACTTGGATTCAAGTCTTGGTCTTGCTCACTACTTATTATAAGACTTTGGGAAAGAAGTAATTTTATAATGCTATTTCCTTTTCTGCTTCTTTATTGAAGATAATATCCCTGGGGGTTAAATTATAAAAATAATCAAAAGGAAAACTGAATATGGAATACCCATGTGATATGGTAATGTATTTAGCTGTTGCGGAGCACAAATGACCGTCACGTCTCGACTTTTACTGTGTTTAATTATGATTTACTTCTCCCCAAGTGAAAGTTACCTCCGCTTTTCGAGTGTTGCTACTACTCATGATATTTTTTGAGATCCATGATTGAAATTAATGCACCAAACATATTGCAGTGCACATTTTTAGCACTGAGAACAGTAAATTGGGTATTTAGGCACACATGTCACAAGTTTTGTGTCAGACACATTACTTTATTAATACTATACTTGTTAAAATAAAGAGAAATTTCCCTGACTCTGGGCTGAGTTGACCTTTTTGCATTATGTACATCTTCACCGTACACACATTTCCTTCTTCCCTCTTCTGTGTCAGTAAGGGTAGGACAAGTATTTTGGTCATCTTTGCCAAAAGAAACCAGAAAAATATTTGGTGAAATGTGTGGAAAGCAGAATATGATGAATAGGAATAAGACAGATGGTCAGCTAACCTAGTGTCATATACTGTTGGTGCGTGCATTATCATTTTTTATTACCGAAGTAGCAGTTCATATATATTTTATATAAAGTAATGCAACAGATAGGAAGGAAAGGAATCTACATGTATGTCAGAGTCTTGAGAACAGTTTCGTAAAGAATGAGCTACATCCTTCCGTGTATTGAAGAGAGTATAAAATTTATTTTCATGAGGTTACATTTGCAAATGATCTTTCCCTGCATCTCATCTATGTGCATTAAACAATTTTAAAAATGTTGAAATATAGGAGAATTGAAGCTAGTTTATTCCTAGTGGTAAGGTGGGATCTCTCATTCTGTCTTTATGCTTTTGGTTTTTTTTTTTCTTTCACTAGATTTACAAAGTTAATGGATTAGGTACATATAGTGGCATTATTTCAAATAGAATCATTCAATATGGGGTATGGTACCTAGTTTCTTTATTCCACAAGTAATTATTGGGGGCTGGTGTGTATCAGGCACTGTTGTAGGCATTTGGGTGCATCAGTACACAAAACAGGCCAAGATACTTTGTGGAGCTTACATCCATGTGGGGGGAAGGCCGTCAGTAACTGATGAGCACAGTAAATAGGTAAATTATTTAGAATTTTAGAAGCTGACAAATATAATGGAAAATAACAAGTAATGCAGGGTAAGAAGTACTGGGAGTGCTGGCTAGTCAGATACAGGCGTCCATGAGGAGAGATTGCAGCAAAGTGGGTGATATGTGGGCAAGAGTTCCAGAGAGAGGGAGCAGCTAGAGGAATGGCCCAGAGGCCCGAGGGACAGTTTGGAGAGTGTTGTGAATGGGGGAGTAGTAGGTGATGAGGTCGGAGAAGAGAGGTTGGGGGTGAGGGAGGAGAGGTGAGACCTTGTGGGGACTTGGTGTTTGTGCTGACATGGGGAACCCTCAGAGGGCTTGGGCGGAGGATTGACGTGGATGGATGTGTGCTTTAGGACCATCACTCTGGCTGTGGAGTGGAGAAGAGCGCTGAGGGATACCTGCTGGGGAGGCTCCTATAAACGAGGTGGGAGACAGTGTAGCTCTCACTAGGGTGGTCGCAATATACACGGTGAGAAGTGGCTGTGTATCGTGAAGGTAGAGCCAAGGGGATTTCCTGACTGAGTGGGTGTGGATGTGAGAGCAATCCATCATGGCCCCAGGCTTTTTGGCTTAAGCAACTGGCATGAGGATGTTGCCACCTGAGATGAAGTCTTGGGTGGGCAGACAATTGTTGTGAGAGTAACATAGGCTAGCACGCATGAAGCTCATAGACCAGGGTCTGCTCAGGGTAGGTCCTCAGTAAATGTTAGGGTCTGTCATTAGCATTAATAGTAAGTTGTAATTGAGTGCTTGTACTTTGTTTTTTCAAGATGTTTTGTTTTTGTTTTTGTTTTTGTTTTTATCTACTCCCAGTGTATCTTCTTAATGCTCCCAACAAAAAGTAGGTGATACAGAATAGAGTCACCGGGCCTGTACTCAAAGGACAGCAGTCAGGTGACCTGGGCTCACTTTTGCCCAATTGCTAATTTCCAGTTTAGGGCAAGTCATGTACCTCTCTAGCCCCACCAGTATCATGAGAGAGTAGACAGAAAAGTAGGTTGCATATCTAAAAAGTTAGCATATATAATGCACATAATGTATGATTATATTTGGTTGTTCGATTTAGCAAAAATAAATATGATATATGGTAGGCTCTATAGGGGTTTTATTTTATTTTTAACATTTTTATTTTTTAGTGAAATGATACACTATATGACACATGGAAGAATTTAAAAAATGTAATAAACAATAGCTTCATGCCCCACTCCCCTATCCCTAGCTCTCCCATTCCCTAGAGGAAACCTCTTTTGTTTTAAATGTTTTTTCTGGTTGCTTCCCCCCTTGTTTCCTTCTCCCCTCCTCTCTTCTCCCCTGTTAGGGACAGCTGACACCTGGGCCTCACTGCTCTGTTACACCTCTGGGCTCAGTGGTCTGTTAGGAGGACCCAAGCTATCTCTGAACCCAGGAGCATGTCCAGTCTGTCCTGGACCCAAACCCTCAATTCCATTTCTGACTGGATTACCTAGTTCTAAAAAACCCAACAAAAATCCCCCCACTTCTTATTAGTCATACAGGTAAACCCATAGACACAGTTTTGCCTCACCAGTGTAATTTTTTTTAAGATTTTATGTATTTATTTGACAGAGAGAGACAGCCAGCGAGAGAGGGAACACAAGCAGGGGGAGTGGGAGAGGAAGAAGCAGGCTCCTAGCGGAGGAGCCTGATGTGGGACTCGATCCCAGAACACCGGGATCACGCCCTGAGCCAAAGGCAGACGCTTAACGACTGCGCCCCCCAGGCGCCCCATCACCAGTGTAATTCTGTGTGTGCTTTCCTTGCATTTTTCTTTTCTTTTCCGTTTTAGCTTGTCTCTTCCCTTTTCTTCTGCTTCCCTTCCTGTCTCCACTGGATCTTGCTTTCTGTGTCCTGCTTTTCTCACACAGCAGCTTTCCCAAGTCAGGTGGGACAAGTCTACTTCGTTCTTTGTAAAGGCTGTTTAATATTCCATAGTCATGATGCACCATACTTTATTCTGAAATTTCCATATTGTTAGGCATCAACTTTTTTTCTCTCCAAATTTGTCTTCAAATAATGCAGCAGTAAACGTCCATGAACATATTTTAGTCAAGGATCCCCCTATTGTTGAGGATTAACATTTTTCATTTTTTTGTTATTAATGCTGGAATATCTATCCTAAATATGTTTATTGTGCATACTGGTACTTTCATTTTTATGACATAGATTTTGAGGAGTCAATTCTTGGGATGATGGATATATAGATATATATTTATATATTGATAGACATTTTTAGATTGCTTTTTTAAAAAAAGTATTTTATTTTTGAAAGATAAAAATTGTATATATATAGGTGTACAATGTGATGTCTCTCTTTATATAGACATATATATAGTGAAATAAGTACCACGGTCAAATTAAATAACATATCCGTTATCTCCCATAGTTACCTTTCTTTAGTGTGTGTGGTGAGAACCCTTGAAATTTACTCTCTTAGCAAATTTCAAGAACTTAATATGTCATTATTAACTATACTGACTATACCGTACATTAGGTTTCCAGAACTTACCTTGTAACTGAAAGTTTGTGCCTCTCGATCAATAGCTCTTTTCCCCTACATCCCAGCCTCTGGTAACCACCTTACTATTTTCTGTTACTATAAATTTGACCTTTTTTCCTATTTTTTGGATTTCACATATAAGTGAGATCATGCAGTGTTTGCCTTTCCGTGTCTGGCTTGTTTCAGTTAGCCTAATGTTCTTCAGGTTCATCCATGTTTTCTCAAATGGCAAGGTTTCCTTCTTTTTTAAGGCTGAATAATATTCCAGTGTGTGCCTGTCTGTCTGTCTGTCTGTCTATAGATACAGATGTGTGTGTGCGCACACGTGTGCGAGTATCACATTTTCTTGATCCATTCAACCATCCATGGGCACATAGGTTGTTTCCATATCTTGGTTACTATGAGCAATGCTGCAATGAACATGGGAATGCAGATATCTCTTCAAGATAGAGATTTTATTTCCTTCGGATATATACCCAGAAGTAGGATTACTGAATTTTATGGTATTTCAATTTTCAAGTTTTTGACAAACCTCTGTACCATTTTCCGTAATGGTTGTACCAGTTTGCATTCCCACCAATAATGCACAAAGATTCCCTTTATGCCACATCATTGCCAACCCTTACTCTCTTTTGGTTTTTTGCTATCAGCCACCCTAACAGGTGATAACTCATTGTGGTTGTGATTGCATTTCTCTAATGATTAGTGATACTGAGCATCTTTTCAGGTATGTGTTGGTCATTCATATATCTTCTTTGGAAACATGTCCATTCAGGTCCCTTGCCCATTTTTAATTTATTTTTTTTTTTGCTGTTGGGGTTTAAGACTTCTTTATATATTTTAGATATTATTTTTTTGATTTTTTTTATTATATTATGTTAGTCACCATACAGTACATCCCTGGTTTCTGATGCAAAGTTCGATGATTCATTAGTTGCGTATATATTTTAGATATTAATCCCTTATCAGCTATATGGTTTGCAAATATTTTTTTCTCATTCCATAGGTTGTCTTTCCATTTTGTTGATCATTTTTTTGGCTGTGCAGAAGCTTATTAGTTTGGTGTAGTCCCATTATTTTTTATTTTGTTGCTTGTGCTTTAGGTGTCATATCCAAAATATCATTGCCAAGTCCCAAGTCAAGGAATGTTTTCCTTATGTTTTCTTCTAGGAGTTTTATAGTTTTAGATATTACATTTAAATCTTTAGTCCATTTTGAGTTAATTTTTGTGAGTGGTCTAAGGGGTCTAGTTTCATTTGTTTACATGTAAATATCTAATTTTCCCAGTATCATTTATTGAGAGAATTTCTTTTCCCGATTAAGTATTCTTGGCTCCCTTGCCAAATATTAGTTGACTGTATACATGGTTTTATTTCTGGGCTCTCAGTTATGTTCCATTGGTCTTTGTGCTTGTTTTTATGCCAGTACTGTTTTGATTACTATAGCTTTATATATAGCTTAAAATTTGGAAGTTGATGTCTCCATTTTCTTTTGTTTGAAGATAAATATATTTATATATCTAGATATTTATATCTCTATATGTCTGTGTATATGTATATCTATATATTTGTGTATATGTATATCTATATATTTGTGTATATGTAGATATTTTTATTATTAAGTTTTTAATTTTAATTTCAGTTTTGTTAACATACAGTGTTATATTAGTTTCAGGTGTGCGATATAGTGATTCAAAAAATTTTTTTATTAAGATTTTATTTATTGGGGGGGGAAGGAGAGAGAGAGAGAGATTCTGAAGCAGACTCTACACTGAGTGCAGACCCTGATGGGCTCAATCCCAAGACCTCGAGATCATGACCTAAACTGAAACCAAGAGTCAGACACTTAACCAATTGAGCCATCCAGGTGCCCCTGATTCAGCAATTCTGTACATTACTTAGTGTCTTCTTAATTCCCTTCACCTATTTCACCCATCCCCCCCTCCCCTCCCCTCTGGTAACCATCAGTTCTTTCTCTATAGTTAAGATTCTGTTTCTTGGTTTGTCTTTCTCTTTCACTTTGCTCATTTGTTTATTAAATTCCACATATGAATGAAATCATATGGTATTTGTCTTTCTTTGACTTATTTTGCTTAGCATTATATCCTCTAGGTCTATCCATGTTGTTGCAAATGGCAAGATCTCATTCTTTTTTATGACTGGATAATATTATATTGTAAATATATACCACATCTTCTTTATCTAGATACGTTTTGATTTGTCTTTTGATTTCTTCTTTGATCCCTTGTTTGTTCAGGAGAGTAGTGTTCAGTTTCTACCTGTTTTGTGAATTTTCCAGGTTTCCTCTTTTTACTGATTTCTAGTTTCATACCATTGTGATTGGAAAAGATACTTGATATGATTTTAGTCTTCTTAAATTGTTGAAACTTGTTTTGTGGCCTAACATGTAATCTATCCTGGAGAATGATCTGTGAGCCCTTGAGAAGAATGTGGATAGGTTGCTGTTGGATGGAATGTTTTGCATATGTCTGTTAGGTCCATTAGTGTAAAATGTAGTTCAGGTCCAATGAACGTTCAGGTAATTTCAGGTCATTCTTTCTGGATGATCTATCTGTTGATGAAAGTGGGGTATTGAAGTTTCTACTGTTATTGTATTGTTCTCTATTTCTTCCTTCAGCTCTGCTAAAAATTACTTTATATGCTTAGGTGCTCTGATTTTGGAGATAGATACACACACATACACACATACACACACACACACCCACGCACACACTATTGTTATTTCCTCATGATAAGTTGACTAATTTATCATTATATAATGACATTTTTGTCTCTTATACAGTTTTTGACTTAATGTCTACTTTATCTTATATATCTACTCCGTTTTCTTTTGGTTTCCATTTGCATGGAATATGTCTTTCTTCATTTCAGTTTCAGCCTATGTGTTCTTAAAGTTGTAGTGAATCTCTTATAGGTAGCATATAGTTGGGTATTGCTTTTCAATGCATTCAGCCACTCTGGGTCTTTTGATTGGAGAATTTTATCCATTTATATTTAGAATGATTACTGACAGGTAAGTACTTACTACTGCCATTTTACAAATTATTTTATTTTTTTTTTCCTGATGGTTTTATAAATTCTTTGTTTTTTCCTCTCTTGCTATCTTCCTTTGTGACTCAGTGGTTTCCTATAGTCACATGCTTTGGTTCCCTTCTCTTCATCTTTCGTGTATCTACTATAGGTTTTGCAGTATGGTTACCATGAAGCTTACAGAAAACATCCTATAGTTTCTAACAGTCTATTTTAAGCTGATAACAACTTAACTTTGTTCATATACAAAAACGCAACACTTACTCACCTTCCCCCATATTTTATGTTTTTGTCATCATAATTTACATCTTTTTATATTGTATATTCATTAACAAATTATTGTAAGTATAGTTATTTTAAATTCTTTTGTCTTGTAATCTTTATACTGAGTTTAAATGATTTACATACTGCTTCTACAATATTAAAGTAATTTGAATTTGACTGTATATTTACTTTTATCAGTGAGTTTTATATTTTCATATGATTTCAATGTACTAGTTAGTGTCCTTTTTTTTTTTCTTAACTTGAAGAACTTCCTTTAATATTTTTCTGTAAGGTTGATCTAATGGTGATGAATTCCTTTCAGCTTTTTTTTTTCTGGAAAATTCTATCTCTCCTTCAGTTCTGAATGATTACTTGCTGTGTAAAGTATTCTTGATTGACAGGTTTTTTTCTTTCAGCACTTCGAGTATATCATCCCACTCTATCCTGGCTTACAAAATTTCTGCTGAGAAATCTGCTCATATCCTTGTATGTGGTGGGCTTCTTTTCACTTGTTGCTTTCAAGAATTTCTTTGTCTTTGATTTTTGACGGTTATATTGTATCTCAGTGAAGTCTTGGGGTTGAACCTGATTGGTAACCTTTGCACTTCATGTATCCAGATGTCCATATGTTTTCTCAGATTTGGGAAGTATTCAGCCATCATTTCTTTAAATAAGCATTCAACCTCTTTCTTTTCCTCACTGCAGGTGGTGCATGGCACTGGAGGCCAGTGAAGGGAGTTGGGGCGGCAGCATGCTGCATGGGCTAGCTGTGGGCACGTGCAACAGTGCAGGCCAGGAACAGGAGTCACATTTGGCCATGGGCACCTGCGCAGCTGCAGGGGCTTGGGCTGCTGACCTGCATTCATGTAGCTACAGGGGCTAGTCATAGGCATGTGCATGGTAGTGGGCGCTGGTGGCAGAAGTTGGGGCCAGTAAGTGCAGGGGCATTGATAAAGGGCTAGCCCCGAGCACACATGGCCGTGAAGGCCAGTGATAAGAGCATGGCCCACATCTGGGCTCATGAGAAGCTGTGGGGGCCTTGGCTATCAGCGTGTACTCATATAGCTGCAGGTCAGCAGCCATGGGTGATTGGGCCACAGTAGTGGATGCCAGTGACAGGACTGGGGCTTGGGGCATGCAGGCACATAGCTGCAGGAACTAGCTGCAGGTGCGTACAGAGGAGGGAAAGTTGGTCATGGTAGTTGGACCGGATCTGGGTGCATGAGCAGCGGCAGAGGCCTGGGCTATCATGGTGGTGTGGGTTGGAGAGGGAAGAGCAGCAAGGGAGTCAGTAGCTGGTGTCGGTGAACCTGAAAACCTGGAAGACCCTCAGCAGCAAAAGCTGCAGTGGGTTCATGGCAGTGGTGCTAGCTACTGGTTTCCTCAGTGGTGCAAGCATGCTGGGTCTTCTGCAGCGTGGTGTGCTGCGGTCCATGACAAAGTCCTCCGTGATGAAAACCGTGGGTGTCCAGCACCTGAAAATGCTGCTGAGGTCCTCAGCAGTGAAGGCTGATGGTATCCTCTGCAGAGCAAGACACTGGGGACTGCAGTCGCTCCTACTGCATAGCTGATAATGGTAACCTCTGCCGTTCTTCCTTCTTTCTAGCCATTTCTACATGTCTAAACTATGACAGTCTCTGGGTGGGGTGAAATTGAAATGGATCCTTCATGCTGTGCCCTGAAAGGTGGGGCAAGCGGGCCACTCACCCTGCTCTGCTTTTCCTGGCGAGGAGAAGTCTGTCAGGCTGAGAAATTCCCTCTGGGTGCTGAGCAGTGCAGGCCTGCGAGGTGGGATGATGCAGGCAAAATGAAGCTTTTTTATTAACCGTTTGGTGCATTCTCAGGTTTTTTCTCCATTGCATTCTTGAAGCTTGCTTGAATTCCAGAGCATTTGCATTGATGTTTTCATTCATGGATAGCTGTCTAATTGCTGTTACGGGAGGATGGAGGCTGGTATCTCTTACCCTGCCATCTTGATGATGTCAAAAATCTCAGACTGCTTTCAAAAATCACATCTTGGGGCGCCTGGGTGGCTCAGTCGGTTGTGTCTGACTCTTGATTTTGTCTCAGATCATGGTCTCAGGGTCATAAGACCGAGCCGTGCATCAGGCTCTGCGCTCAGTGTGGAGTCGCTTGAGATTCTCTCTCCCTCTCCCTTTGCCTCTCCTCCACTTTTGCACACACTCTCTCTCTAAAATAAATAAATAAAATCTTTAAAAAACAAAACAAAAATCTCATTTTATTTCCAGCAGCAAGTAAGAAGGTATCTTTCCCCCATCTCTAGTCAGAGCTTTTTTAAATTTCTTGTCAGTCTGATGATTATAAAAGGACATCTAGTTATTCTTTTAATTGCATTCTCTAGAGTCTAGTGAGTTTGAGCTCTTTTCATCTGTTTGTTAGCTGTTGGGTTTGCTGTTTTTTCCATAAATCTAGATAAAATGTGTATACCTCTACATCTTGTTTTATCAATTTTCATAAACTATTTGTTGACATTCAGATGGGAAGGATGAGAATTAACTGTATTTATACTACTACTTCTCTTGATTTCAATTTAATTGTTTCTTATTCCATCAACTTTTTTTAAAAGATTTTATTTATTTATTTGACAGAGAGAGAGACAGCCAGCGAGAGAGGGAACACAAGCAAGGGGGAGTGAGAGAGGAAGAAGCAGGCTCCCAGCGGAGGAGCCTGATGCGGGGCTCGATCCCAGAATGCCGGGATCACACCCTGAGCCAAAGGCAGATGCTTAACGACTGGCGCCACTTATTCCATCAACTTTTGACAGTTATCTCATGGCTCCCCACTTTTCAAGATTAGGATATTTGCACCTTTCCTTGTCCTTCCACCTTCTCCCATTTCTCTAATTTAACTTCTGTTGGTTGCACTTGAACACTGTGAAAGATGTTAAGATTTATATTTTATTCTGTAACCACAACCCCATACTCTGTGTTTTGCCTACTAGAAGACTCTAAAGGTTGAAAACCAGTAAAGTGTGTTTACAACACAGAATATTAAAGCAGAAGGGTCCAGCGATACCATTTAAACCAGAACTTCTCAAACTCTTCTTCAAAGCATGCCAGTGCCAATTGAGAAGAAATACAGTGCTTCTCCCATAAACTCAAACTGCTATGTACATGTCTGGGGAGTGTTTTCTCTTCTCCATAATACAACAGTTTTCTGTTTTAAGGAGTGTAATTGGTACATAGAAGCCACTCCCTGGATCTGTTAATACAGTTAGCTTTCTGGGGAGATTTATAAGATTTTCTTGTGGCTTAAATACTCATATGGGTACTCTAGTTTGATAAGCACAGACTTAACCCTTTGATTGATTGCATGGATGAGGGTGTGGCGGCAAGGGACATGACATGATTCATCCAAATTCTTTTAGGTGAGGATCTCCTGTTTCACTGTCCCCTTGTGGCTCCCAAGACTTTAATTTGGGAAATGATCTATGGTTTGGGCCAACCTGTATTTCCAGCCTTATTTTCTCTTGAGTATGCTGAGACCCCAAATCTTGGAGTCATTTCTGTCTCCATAATACGATCTGATGTCAGATCGTGGCATCTCTACTTTCGAGGTATATCCAGAATCTGGGCCCCTCTTGTGACCTCTGATGCTGCCATCTCTACCCAGACCATTGTCATCTTACCTGGACCACTGCTGTGGGTTCTTGACTGTTTTCCTGGCTTATACTCCTGCCTTCTATAGGGCCCCTTGTAATCTTTTCTCTGTTCGGAATCCTTGAATCTCATTCACATTTCATTAATGGGAAAACGAAAGTCGTTTCCATGAACTGCATAATGTGGCTCTTCTCTGATTCCCTGACCCTATCTCCTCCTCTCTCTCCCTCTTTACTCTGCTTTAGCACATTGGCCTCACTGTCACTTTCAGAGCCTCTTGATAAGCAACTCCTACAGGACTTTTGCATTTCCCTTTGCGGGGAACACTCCTCACACAGATAGGTCAGTTTTTGGTGCCCTCATTCCTTCAGGTTTATGTTCACATTCTCCCTCATGAGAGAGACATCTCTGACCTTAGCACTTTCCACTACCTGATGTATATATTACAGGCTTACTCATGGTCTACTCCCTGACAGGGGTGTAAGCTCCGTGGAGTCAGGGACTGTCTTGTTGCTGTGGCTCACTAGCACATGGGCAGCGCCCTGAGCAGTGCCTAGCTCATAGTAAGCGCTCAGTAAAATAGTTGTTGAATAAATGAATGAATCTTGCTGTTATTGCTCCTGGCCCTTAATATCTGACTTCAGTTAAATAAAGGGGCCTCCGGTCAGTTATTAAGTCCCAAATATTTATTATATGCCATCTGTGCCAAGTGTGATGCTCTCCTCTTTGTCATCCTTTGCTCACGCTGTTCACATTTTCTCAAAGGTTTTTGGCTTTTTTTCTACTTGTTAAAATCTTTCCCATTCTTTAAGCTCAATTCAGATACAGTTTCTTCGATGAAACCTTCAATCCCCAAGTTGCAGTTAAGCGCTTTCTCCTCGGCATGCCCAGTGTGCTATTTGTAGCTCTATTTATTACCGTCTGTCTTGTATTACAGTTATTTATATACATGACTTATCTCTCCTCCTGGGTGGAAGGAGCCGTTAGGAAATCCTTGTATTCCCTGAATGCTTGTTCTGGTGTTTTGGCGCGCCAGGTACTTGTGAAATGATAGTTGAAATGAATTATACGTGATACTTAACCCATGGCATTGGCTCAGAATTAGAGACAGTTTCAAATTGTAATTGATGTAAGGAAGACTGGAGATTTTGGTGATTTCCTAAAGATATCGTAGAAATTAAAGGGCTGACAGATGGACCATATGAGAATTGAGTCCATCTGGCCTTTGGAAGGGAGATTTAGGAGTAGGAAGTGTTTTCGGAAAGGACCGTCTTGGGCAATCATTCTTGCCTTCAAAAGGATAAAGAGTTAATTTACATAATAACTAATAATTAAGAATTAACATGTGGAACAGTGTTGAACTAAGAGCTTTAAAACTCTGGCATATTTTTTTGGAGATCTTGAGGAGTGGTTAAAACACAGTTGCTTTGAACGAAGGTGGTAATAGGCTTAAAGGGGGTGAACTTTCTAACCTTGATGAACATGGTTGGTGCTTCTCAACGGTAACCTTGTCATTTCTCTTTCCTGTATTTTAGTGACTCTTAGAGATCTCTACCTATAACTTGTAGCTTTTATCTCACTCTAACTCTACAGAAATACTGAATCTTTTGCTTTGAACTTATCACCAGCCTGTCCTTTTGCCTCCAGATCTGTGTCTGTGTCTCTTTTTTCCTTCTCCATTCCGACCTTGGAGGAAGCCTAGCCCTTCTCCTCCCCAAGCCCGGAGCCCTGTTGGAACTCTTCACCGCCCTGATTCCTGTTCAGGTGTCTTTACTGGCTGTTCCTTGTCTTTCAAACATCCTACTCCTTTTCCTCTCATCCGTGTGTCTCTTCATGGACTGCACAGACTGCTCGACAGTCCTCACAACTCTGGTTGGCTTCTCCTAGGGGCGCCATTGAAGAGAAGGGAGTGTGCCAGGCAGGAACTGTCCTTTCTGTCCCAGGCTTGGAAGGCACGTGGCATCACTTCTGCACATTTTCTTCAGGAGCAGTGAGTCCCGAACTGGCCTGTATTCGAGGGGTGCAGGAATGGATCCCACCTCTTGATGTGAGTAGTTATGAAAACATGCGGGTATATTTTATTTTATTTTATTTTATTTTATTTTATTTTATTTTATTTTATTTATTTATTTATTTATTTATTTATTTATTTATTTATTTATTTATCGGCTAAAGTCACCAAGGAATGGTAGCCCACATTCAGTGCAAGAAGAGAGAATTTTATAACCTTATTGATTTTTCAGTAGATGTGCACAAACTGTACACAATTCAAAGGGGGAAATAAGGCTCCCTTCCACCCCATACTCTGGCTACCCACTTGCACTCCCTGAAGACAGTCATTGTAACCACTTTGTATATGTCTTTCCCGAGAAATTCTAATTCTGTGTGAATATAGGAAGGGGTATTTGCATGTGTATGTCTACATAAACATATGTGTATGTATAAAGAAGCACCTTAGGTATGATTATATATTCAGGAAGAAGAATCTTGATAAGTAGATCATGCGAGAAGTGCTCTGGCTACTCTAGTTAACAGGCCCTGCACATAGGGAAGAAGCAGCTTCCTCCCTCTGATTGGTGAAGACCGCGCCTCTCCGGGGAGGACGGCAGTTCCCAAATATGGCCAGTCATCACAACTACTAGGGGAGCCGTTCCTAAAAAGTCAGGTTTTGGGGCGCCTGGGTGGCACAGTGGTTAAGCGTTTGCCTTCGGCTCAGGGCGTGATCCCGGCGTTCCGGGATCGAGTCCCACATCGGGCTCCTCGGCTAGGAGCCTGCTTCTTCCTCTCCCACTCCCCCTGCTTGTGTTCCCTCTCTCGCTGGCTGTCTCTATCTCTGTCGAATAAATAAATAAAATCTTTTAAAAAAAATAAAAATAAAAAGTCAGGTTTTTGCCTCCACCCTTAGAGATTCTGATTCAGTAAGTTTGAAGTGGGGTCTGGGAATTTTAATTTTAAATAGTTCCAGAGATAAAATGGTATACCCTCTATGGAGGCAATTTGGTAATATCTTTAAAAATTATACCTGATCCTAAAGTCTTACCCAAAGGTTTTTAATCCTACAGTTATAGCAGTCAGTGTATGAAATGATATGTATACAGGTCACACAAGAAATTTATTAAAGCAAAAACCTTAGAAAACGTCCTGGTAAGGGATGTGTGTGAGGTAGAGAATGGGGTGAACGGGGCCAGGACAGGAAGGGAAATTTCTCCGTATGTACCTGTGTGTATCGTTCTGCTCTTTGAACCAGGTGAATATATCACTAATTCAATAAATGAATGAGTGGATACATAAGTAAATGAATAAGTACAACAAAATACAGTGCAGTGCTCCCAGTGGTCAGCCGGGGTTGTGACCCTTGAGACAGAAAGTTGTGAGGAGTAGAAGAAATCCTTCACCTCTCTCTCCCCTTTCCCTGTTCTACCTCCCTCAAGAGCTTTATTTGCCTTTTGTTAGAACTTCTTCCTGGAATTCCCGAGATGACTAGTCAGCATTTTTAGGTTCCTTGTATAGTTGACACTGTGTATCCCTTTTTGTATTTTTACAACTATTTCAATGATAAGGCAGGAGGAGGGCAAAGCCTGCCCTGATAGCTTTATTCATCCATTCACCTATTCATGCAATGGACTTGTTGAAATATTAACAAGGGCCAAACTCTGTTCTAAGTCCTGGGAGCTATGCTGGTGAAGGACAGGAGGAGGGCCCGGACTTTTGGGAGCTTATAGTGTAGGTAGGATAGGCAGACAGTAAATATGCAAAACAATTAGCATTCCGAAGCAACAGTGAGTCAGGGAGGGCTGCTTTGATGATTGTTTTGATTGGCAGGGAAGGCCTTCAGGAGGAGGGGATACCTGGAATGAGACCTGGGCCATGAGAGGCAGGAAGCCACGTGAGGGTCTGGGCAGAGTGTTCCAGGCAGAGGGCGCAGTGGGTGCAGGGATGCTGAGGAGTGCCTTGCTTGGCACCTCCGAGGGACCGTGAGACCCACTGTGGCCAGAATGAGGCAGGCAAGGGGAAAACAGTTGGTGGAAAGGATAGTGGAGGGTTAGAGAGGGCTAGACTGTGCAGTGCCTTGTAGGACACAGTAATGAACTTGGAGTTGACTTAAGTGCACTGGGAGGCTATGTGCGTCTTGAGCAGTGGAATGATGTGTTCTTGGCCAAGACCTCTTGGACAAATGCACATCAAATTTAGCATGTCTAAAACTAAACTCGTTACCTTGTCCCCTGAATTTGTGCCTCTGCCTACTTTGTGGTGAAAGCTACTGTTTTTGTTATTGCCCAGGGTGGAAATTTGACTTCCCAGACTCTTCTTTCTTTATTACTGATCATGTCTGGTCTGTCACCAAGTCCTACTTGATTCCACCATGTTCTATTTGCTTTCTTCTCTACTTCTCCATCTTCCCTGTTGGGGTTAAGCCATTAGCATCTCATGCATTACAACCATCCCTCAGACATTAATCCTGGTGCTGGAGATACCGTAATAGGGAAGTCTCCTTGGAATTTATAGTCTATTGAAAAATAAACAAATAGTGATGAAATGTGATAAGTGCCATGATAGGGAAAGTGCCAATGGAAGCCTGTAGCAAATGTCCCTCACCTGGGAAGCGTTCTAGGAAATGCCATTTAAACTAAGGCCCAAGAGCAAATAGGAGGTGGGAAGGGCTTCCTGGAGAGTAGAAAGTGAGAAGGGAGCAGGGTAAGTTTGCTGCACAGGCTGGCTAGGATGAGAGGTCAGTGAGCTTGGAGGGAGTTAGGTCAGGAAGTGCCTTATGAGCCAGCTGAGGCTGGACATCGCCCTAGGACAGTGATCAGCAGGGCAGGGCCGAGGGCAGAAGGGCATTTTCGGACCACGCATGGACAGTGGGTTTAGAGGGAAAAAGACCAGTGACAGTGATGATCGGGGCTGAGACAGTAATCTATCTGGCTGCCAGTGAGTCACTATTTGAATTTCCTGTGTGGACCTATAAATTAATCCATCAGATCCAATTTGAGTTATGATACAGTAGCAGCCAAGATTTCCCAATTATGCTAAAGCAGAATCTTTTTGGAAACCAACATTTTTTCATATTATTGGGAATGTCTTCAGAATATAAAAGCTTTATTGAATTGGGTCTAAAACGAATTTCATTTAAATATTGAATTAATTGAAAGCCTTGCTTCTGAATATTTTTCCATAGATTTCACGCTCTTTTAGAAACTTCATTTTGGCTCATGTTTTAGTATTGGTGATAAATATTGGTAATGGAGGAGGTGGTGTTGAGAGCAATGACAGTGGGAAGTGTGGCTGATGGTCTAAGTGGAAACTGTCCCCTTTATTATAGGAAGGGAGTGGCGTGGTGGAGGGTGGCCAGCAGATGAGCAATGAGCGGTTTTATGGTTTCCATTGGGACCAGGACTGGCTGGGCAGGGGCAGGAAGTACCACTCACTGGTAAGGGCAGCACTCAGTCCCCAATTTACCATCTTTGTCGTTTATGTTTAAAATTCCAAACAGTTCATTAAATACAATCTTGGAAGAGGGGACTGGTTTCTTCATTTGTACAGCTTTTTGGGTCCATCTGTCCCGCACATATTTGTTGATATTAAATGTGTGTTAGGCACTAGCCAAAAAAAATGTGTATTTTTCACACGAGGTAGGCGTCAAACCTGCCTTTTGTCTAAAAAGGGAGATGTTTTGAGGGATTTTATTTTGCGGCTCTCTTCCTAATACTTTTTAACAAACACCTGTGTGCCAGGCTTGGTTCTAAGCACTGGACTGTTATTAACCCCTTCTGTCCTCCTGACAGTTCCGTGTGGTCCACGCCGTTGTTATTAGCATTTATATGCAAGGGAGCTCAGGCACAGAACACCTGCCTCCGTCACCCAGCCCTCAGGAGGCGCAGCTGAACTCACCCCCAGTGACGGGGGTTCCAGAATGGGTCACTGGGGGCACAGGAAACAGGAGGGTGTGACTCTTTGCCAAGGGTTAGCAGTGTGTTCATGGGTTAGATGTGGGAGACCACGTAGGGCTTTCATTCTGCTTCCACTCTTTAGGAGACCAGTTCCACGAGTGGAAGACAAAAGATTGGAACAATTTAAAAAAATCCTCTTTTAAACACATATTTTTGCTTCTGCTATGAATTTCTCAGACCTATCCTTCAAAGGAAACAATAGTTTAGCTTTGTATCTTACCTGGAAGAAAACAAACACAGTTTCTATTTTGATTAGTCTATCACTTTCAAGTTTATTTTTTAAATATTTTAGTCTCTAGAAATGATGGAGTGAGGTGTATTTGGGCACCTCTGAAGCAGTTTGTAAACCAAGGCCTACACTAGAATTTCCTTTGACTTTCTTTGGGATTATCCTATGGCTTACTTGAAGGCATATTTTGTACAGTTCCTAATCTGCTTAACCACGTGCTTACTTTGCTGACACTGAGCCGGCTTCCTCATTTATGACAGGGATCACTGTAATTTGGGGTAGAGCGACTTCCTTTTTCCTTTAGTCACATCATCAAGATCTTGTTGTATGTGTAGGGGATATGCAGGGCAGGTAGGAGTGGGGTTTGCTAGACAGCTGTGTTTGGCTCCTGACCCCAGAGCGTACAGATGAAGAGGAACCTATTAAGGGACGCGGAGTTGAGTGACTGCCTGCGTTTCTATGTGAGCAGTAATTGGAGGGGACCTCGCTCCATGAAACCTGGTGGAGGGCATGTAGAATGTTGTTCAGAGGCGTGAAACCCTTTGGCTGCTCTTTGGGAAGGTTTGGGAGAGGACTCCTCTGTTCAGATTGTTTCTCTGCTGTGCATGAGACGAGCTGTCCAACTCCCAGCGTGGATGGGGCTGCAGAGACAAGGATGTAGAAACTGGACGGCTTCCCAGACTCTACAAAGTCACGTCTTCATGGTGCAGCCTCATTATTTTTCTTGGTGGATTTTTTCCCCCAGATTATTGTGGGTGGAGGGATCAATGTTTAAATATTAACACAAAATTTAATCAAATGTATGTGATTTTTGTATCATTCCCAATTTTAGAAGATAATTTCCTAAAAGGAGAAAATAAAGCCCGTCTAAATATGCTTTGCAACAGTAAAAGCTCTTAACGAGCATTCATTGTCACCTTATATCAGGAGGATATTGAATATAAAACTTTCTTTCCACTATTTGCAAAATGTAATTATAGTGGATCAATTCTTGGGGGAAAAGCTGTTTTCAGTGAAAGAATTGAAGTAAGATCGTGTTTTCCATTTTGTTTTTAAGAAAAATCACAAACAAAAAATTTAAGCAATTTTTGTATTTGCAAAAAGTATAAATTCATCTACTGGGTTATAACTAGGATGATCATGTATTTTAATATACAAGCCAAGACTCTGTGGGGAGGGAAAGGGGGGACTTACTGGACAGGAGTTCGTAGGTCAGGGGGTGTGAACTGGACCATCTTGTGCAAACCAGCAACTTCACTTTGATCACCCTTCATATAAGAATGCCTATTAAAAAGTGGATATTAAAAAAAGGAAAATAAAATCAAGTGTTGCAAATTTTATTTAATATTGAAGAGCATTATTATTGGTTCTGAGATTCGATGTTACCCTGCTTACAAGTTAATAAGTTAGCTTATTTCTGTTTCACTGATGTGGGCAGAAGACAGGAGACTCCTGGGTCAGAGACAAAAGGGTTTATACTTTTTGACGCAGCAAGCAGCATAAGCACCCTCAGAGTCATGTTAGTTTCCCTTGCTCCTAAAGACCCACAGTGGTGACTTGCTATGGCCGGGTGGAGGCTGTGCATAGACGGTTTGCATCACAGCTGAGTTATGCACAGAGGGTGTCCACCGCTTGTATAGCAAGCAGTAAGTCTGGTCTTTGCTGAGGATGGGAGAGGAGGTGAAGACAGGAGGAGAGAGGCTGTTTTGTCTGTCAGGGTTATCAGCGGCATGAACAACCTTATGTGGTGTGGGTGGAAGGTGAAAGGGCAGGGCCTTGCTGCCGTGGCACATCTGGCGAGATGTGTGGAGTGCATGAGGCCCAGGAATGCTGTCTCACCCAACAATCTGTTACAAAATGTATTGTCTTTACGATTTTAGGCCTGGGTTCATAGTACTGAAGTAGAATACTTCATGGACCTCGTGGAACTTCAAAGGGCTTCTTAATAATGATGCTGATCAGCTTCCTGAGAAACTGAGCCAGGCATTTTTAAACCTGTGGAGCTTCCATTTCTTTATAGAATGGGAATATGTTACTAATATCCACTCCATAGGGTTCAGCTGAGGACTAAATGAGTTGCATCTATATTTTGTGAATGAAGTTTGTGGCATCTCTTAAAAGGCAAATCATAGTCTTTTGTGACCATTAATATTGTTGATGATGTGCCTTTCCAGGGACAATGGGAAATTGGGAAATGGGGTGGCATTCGGGCAACAGCCTGGCCCTCAGAGTGCTCCATCTAAAAACGCTCTGCACGGAGGCCGGGTAGCTCCTGGCGATTTCACGCACAGGCTGCCCCAGCTACTTGGGGAACGGCTGTGGTAGTGAAGAGACTGCTAGCTGTCTGTCCCCACTCTGGCTTTCAAGAGGAGGCTCAGCATGCTTGTTGTGCTCAGATGGGAGAGGCCAAGGGAAGAAGCATCCTCTGCGGGTCCAGGACGAAGACAGCCCAAGGGAGGCCGTCACATGACAGTTAATACGTAAACCTCCTAGACTTGGTGTCAATAGGAGGCCACTTATTTTCCAGGAAGGGCGCATTGCCACGTAGCTCAGGCCTTCCATAAGAGCGTTTAATTTGAACTGAGCTAAACTGGCAATGGCGGGGGGTATCTGTGTGCTTGTTTTCTTGGCCTTCCCAGTGATTATTTCTAGGTAAATTTTGAAATGAGAACACTCTGTTCTAGATTTTACTGGAGACTGAGGAGTGTTCTGTGTACATATATGGAGAATCAGTTTTCTTACTCTTCAGAAAAGATGGCATTTCAGGTCAACAGTAGGACCTTTACAGAACAGGTTAACTCCAGGGTGAAGCTGTCAGGTCGTGGATCTTAGCTCTTACTGGGTAAGCCTTGCTCCTGGCTTTGCCTTCTGGTGCCTGCAGCCCAGGGCTCTGGGAGGAAATGCTGTGTTTGCCCTGTTTGGGGTTTTGGTTAGACAAGTCACAGCCAGTTCCTGCTGTGTCTTCTCTTTGTAATGCAGAGATCTGTTCCACAGATAGTGGTTTCTTTGGCTAGAATAAAATAAAATGTTCTTGTGGTTGTAGGGGTACAATTAATTCATGAGTTTCCTTTAAAGGCAATGATTTACATTCTTGAATCTGTTGGAAAAAAGACAGGCAAACTATGATAGAAAAGCTAGCATTTTGATGGCTTCCCAGTATCTTGAGGGCATAAAACAAACATCTGTGTTCAGCAGAATATTAATGTTACAACATAATCTATTCAACTGGGTTTTCTTTCAGTGAATATTCTTTTTGGGGACATATGAAATTAGATACCCATTTAAAGTTGTATTCACTGCTTTGCAGCATAATAGGGATATTTAGAACTTTTGAATATTAATTCTTTTGCATCATGAACTTAATAGCTATGTGTTTCACATAGAAAGACTCATAAACCTTACGCAGTCTCTGTTTTGTACACTTCTCTTTTTTTTAATTCCAAAAGAGCTATTTCTAATGTCATTATTTAAAAACATTAACTTTTCTGTCTTAAGAATTCAGTGATACTGTGAACAGTTTCAGCTGTTGGAAGATGACCTTAACATAGACTTGCCATATTATGATTCTTTTGTTTAGACAAAGTAGCCACAAATCGCTCTCTGATAGGAGAGTGCTTCTCTGGATCCCAGGTATGGTTACATTTTGGGGGGTTTCGTATATTTCAAAGTTGTTTAATGAGGAATAGGCTGATCACCTGTGGACAGGAGATACCATGTTAATACCGTAAGATGTTTATGTTATATATAATTACTAAGTTTATACATTTAGAGAAGGAAAAGACTAGAATTCAGAGGCTGAAAATCACTCTCCTCAGACTAGCCCATGCACGTCTGTGATTGAATTCACAAAAGCACATTACGTCTCTGCCCTTCACACCTGCCCTCCCAACAGAATGGTCCCTATTGACTGTGCCTTCTGTGAGGTGCATTTGGCCAAGGCTGTGTGACTTTTTCCAAGCTTATGCATTGACAGTCTCCTCTTTATTCAGTATAGGAGAGTAACCTTGATTAAGTCAATTTAGCCTACTAATTATAAAAAATAAGTTACTGAGGGCAAAATCTGCTGTCCCTTGAAGAACTAGTGATATGGTAATTTGAAGATCTTATTTGCAAACAATGCAGCATTTCAAGTAACATTTTTAAAGCTGGCATTTTTGCAGAAGGCGGAAGGGGCTGAGGAGCCAATTTATAAGAGGAGATAGCGGTCAGGATTTTGTTCTTTCCTTGACTTTACAAGCTTGTCTTGCTTTGTGGGCCTTGTTTTCTTTATCTGAAGTGTGGGATCTGATGATTCAAACCATTGTTGCTGCCTTATCTTTGTAAGAGAAGTCTGAACAATTTTCTTCATTTAGATGGCTAAAATGTAGGAGAAATCCTCCATTTCTTTCTTTCTCTTAGAATAATTTAGAGCCAGTCAAAATTAGCCTAAATAGTTGTTATTACGTGCATTTATGATTAACCTACTTATATTTCTTTGTGAGTTTATACTGTGTATCTTTATTTCACAAAGCTAACAGGAAAATATCTTCTTAGACATCTTGCTGGACAGTGTATTTCTTTGATCTCTTTGTCTGTGTGTGTCTCTTTTTCTCTCTTTTTTTCCATGTATAAAACATCATGTTTACACATTTGGGTTTATGTATTTTGTAATCTTTATAAACTTTTTGTCTGGAAGGAAGCATGTCTGTTGCATAAAACATATTCATAGTACTTTACATCGTGATCATCTCTGCCTTTAATAGACGTTTTTGGCAATGATGATTGTAATTGCATTGATTGTAAGTATAAATATTCAAGCTTAAATTTTAAAAAATATACAAACATATCTTAGTAACAGCAGCATGAATTAACATTTTATTTAATTTGAGAACTTACATTATACTTATGATTTTTCTTGCCATACATTTTAAAAAACGAAATGACTGTCCTCACATTTGTAGTCTATTGGTATGGAAGTTAATTGTACCTTTTGGGTAGCTGCTTTTGAAACATACCTTAAATTTTGTTTATGAATATAAGCCATCAATCTGAATTGCTTTGATGTTAAAGACATAGCTACTGAAGTCTGAGATTATAGTTATGAAGTTATTAGGTAGAGTATAGAAAGCATGTATGATGACAAACATTTTTTGTTATAATTAATTTTAATTTTAAATATGATTAGTCAACCACAAAAATACATTCTTTTGATTACATCTGAGAAATATATTCTTTTGGTTACACTTATGTGTAAATTTATGTTAAGTGTAAATTTATGGGGTAATCTAATTTTGTCAGTTTTGAAGTTTACCAACTCACGTAATCATGAAGAATATGGAAAAAAAAAAAAGTTCCCAGTGAGTCTTATCTTCCACTTAGGCAGTATCACTGAAGCTTTTAGGTTTGAATTATGGACTCTCTGTCCCCTATAAAAGTAAACATTTAATTAGTATATTGTAAGATGGTAGTTCTTAAACGTTTTGGTCTGAGGACTGACCCTATTATACTCTAAAAATTACTAAAGACTCCCATAGTGCTTTTATTATTATTATGTGTTTTATATATCAATATTTATTGCATTAGAAATTAAAATAGAAAAATTTTAAATGTGTTAGTTCATTTAAAAATGACAATAAGAAAGTTGTTAACAAACAATATTTTAATGAAAAGTAACTTTTCTAAAAAATATTTAGTGGCATTGTTTTATGTTTTTGCAAATGTCCTTAAATGTCTGGCTTCATAGATGACAGCTGGAGTCTCATATCTGCTTCTGCGTTCAGTTTGTTGTGATGTGTTGTGCTAGCTGAAGCATATGGGAAAGATCCAGCCTCACATGGACGACTAGGGTGGAAAAGGGAGGAACCCCCCGGAAAGTGTCATGGAGACCCCCAAGGACACTCAGACCACACTTTGAGAACCACTGTGTGAAGATGTTGCTATAGCATTTGAAAGATCACTCCTTCCCTCCCACCTTCCTCCCTCTCTTCCTCCCTTCCTTCCTTCCTCCCTTCCTTCCTTCCTTCCTTCCTTCCTTCCTTCCTTCCTTCCTTCCTTCAGTGTAAGTGGTTGAAGGAGTATGGTGGTAATGAGAAGTCATGGAAACTTCCTGGAGTAAGGTTTACTGCTGTTACTAGTTATGAAACACAGTATCTGTATTCTGCAATATGATTCAGTATAGCCTTGCAGTTAGGCAAGGTGGGAGCTCTAGATTGAGATACCTGCATTCAAAGCTAGGCTTCTCCACTTGCTGGCTTTATAAGCTTGGGCAGTTTCTTAGTCTCTGTAACTCTCAATGTGTTCATCTATAATATGGGACTAGTGAGTGTACCTGCTTCCTAGATTTATGGAGGCCTTGGTGTAATAACTCTTATAAAGTATTCGAAAGTTTAGCACTCAGCAAGTTAGCTGTTACTATTTTTATTGTTGCATTTGGGTTTTTGAAAGTAGCTTAAGGGTTATTTTAAGAAGTAAACACCATTTTCTTTATCTTTGTAACTTTCACATCATGCTTCAGTTTGCTTTGGGATAATGTACTTGAATATACTTTTCCTGATTGTAGACTTCCATAGTATTGCAGTTTGGAGTATGCAGGGGTTCCTGGAGGTGCACGGGCTACTGTGAGGCCTGGGAGTGGGTGAGGAGGCATAGGTACTGAGTGGTCAGGGTCTGTTTTTGTAGCTGGTTTTCCATAAAAGAGTTTGTTTGAAGAAAGTCTTGTAAGGTTAAACAAAGTATGAAATCCACTTATTGTTAACTGCCACAGTTTACCAACTGAAGAAAGGAGACTTGAACGTATTTGGTGATTTTTTTCTTATTTATTTTTTCCACTAGGGATAAAATACCTGTGTGTAGCATTTAACTGTGTCCTTGATATTTGTTCTACACCATTATCTCTGTAAGATTTCATAGAAAACAACTTCTTCATTTTCACAGGAATCAAGGGAAAAGTGCTTTAGAACAGAGGCTATTTGTTGTAATTCACAGTAGATGAGTGCTTTCATTGGGCATCAGTGTGTAAAACACAATACACACGTGCCACCCCCTGACCTCCAACCCCCAAAACCAGAATAACTTGGGATTGTGATTTAGCGTTTCTAAAAAAAATCGTTTCCCTGTATGTTTATATTGCTTTTCTTTTCCCATTACTTTCCAATACCATGTACAAGAAAGTAGCCTGGTAAATACTATTCATGAGTTGATACTAAGATGTTGTAGGACACAAGGGAGCAAAAGTTGGTTACAGAAAAAGTACACATTTTGAAGTCGGAGACTCTTGGGTTTGAATCCTGGCAGTATTATTATTGTTATGATTTGGGGCAAAATGATGAATTTCTCTGAGCCTCATTTAAAAAATAGTTACTATGATACTTCACAGAGATGTTGTAGAGTCTGTAGATTATATGAATGAAATGTAGCCAGGGTTGGGGTAGCATCCCCTACTAGAGCCACACGGCTGGCAAAGTGGGGAAGGAACATTTCTCTGATAGAGTGGGATACTATTCCAGAAGAAGAGACAAGATGTAGAGACAGTGTATGTGAAGTCTCCCAGTGCAGGGCCAGGAACCTGCTCATATGATGTATTTTCTACTACTTAGGGCCTTTGGTTTTTTGAAACGGAGACCCAGCTAGAGGTAGCCTAGGATAGGAGGGGACATCCACTGAAAGGTTCCTGAGGTGCTCATGGAATCCAGGGATGGGATTGCAGCTGGACTGAGGAGCAGACCCTGGGATTGCTACTCTGTTGAGGACTCCTCTTCCAAGTCTCCTTCCATATTTCCTTCATTCTTTGTCACTATGGTCTGTTTTAATCCATTTCCACATGATGAGAATTGGGTCTGGCAACAATTCCCTGTCTACGTGTTACATTCCAACTGCCCAGAGAAAGATTGATCTGATCTGCTGGATTTCCAGTTACAAATTTCTAGGGAAGGAATCTGAAGTGTCTGGCTTGGGTCCGGAAGCCACCTCTGGACCCATCAGCTGTTGCCAGGGGCTAAGATCATGTGCTTATCACAGGGCAACTGCTGGGGTAAAAATACGGATGGTAGATGATGGAGATGGGGCAACTCCTGAAAAAGGAGTGTTGGCAGGAGAGGCTGGCAGATTCTGCCATTACAATTTATGTGGGAAGGAGAACTGAATTTAGTGTGAGAGGATTTGTGTTTGAGTCTTAGCTTTGCTGTTTTGAGCCACAATGGCCCTGAGCATTGCTCTTAATGGGGGTGTGACTCCCAATGTCCTCATCGATGTCTTATGCATAACATATTGCAGGATGTTGTTGAAAAATGAAGAAGAGCTCTTGCTATTACCATTGCTGCTGTGTTTATTGCTACTGGTATGGTTATAATTATCATCATTATCCAGTCTGCCCACCCAATGTCACTCTTGAGATGCAGTTGAATCAGCTAATGCATGTGAAAGCAGATTAACCACACACACACACACACACACACACACACACACACACGAAGGTATTACTGTTTCATCACTATCTCACAGTCGAATGTCATGTTTTCGACTCCACCTTGGATTTCTCAGTTTACCTCACTATAACATTAAAATGATAAATCTCCTTTCAGAATTTCTTGGCTTCTGTAAAGTTTTTGAATGGTTGATATATAAGACCGTAGGAAAGTGAAAACCTCTAGAGGAGTGACTGATTTAGTCTCCTATCTTATCTGGCTTTATTAACATCCTCCTTAGTGAGTTCTATTTCTATATTAAGTATTGTGTTTATGAGACAGAGAATCACCTTTTCCTTGCCAACTTGTTATTAGCATGTCATATGGTGGTTCAGAATTATCAACTCATACTTAAGTAATTATGAAACACAAAGAGAGGAAAAAAGGGAAGACCGTGGTTTCCCCATGCATCCTCCCCTGGAAGCCATCGGGTTGCCACCTTCTGCTTGCCACACTCGTGGATGGACATGGAGAGTGGGAAGCAGAGAAGGCCCAGTCTGTGTGGCTGAGAAATATATCTGTAAGACATTCTCAGTCTCTCTCTCTTTTTAAATAAGGCTCTGTTTTGGTCATCTCACACTTCAACACAGCATTGGAGTCTCATTCTCTCCTACACTCTGGGCATATTTTCTGAGATTAAGACTGATTCATTGTAAAATTCCTCTCTAAATGCCTTAGAACAAACGATTTACTTAGTATGCTTTGTAAAAATAATTTCTTTTAAAAAATATGCCGTGGCCTACCCCTCTCCTTTTGAAGGGTGATATATGTGCAAATGAAAAGAAAATGTTTAGTGAAAATTCATTTCAACCATTTGCTCAGGAATATAGTAAGGAATTATTAGAGGTTATGCCATATCATTACATGTTGACCTGAGAATTAAGGAAATTACACAATTTTATATGTTAAAGCAATTTCAGAATGTCTTACACGACTGATGGAATAATCTTCTGATGTTGTGGGACCAGGCTGCAAAGCCAATTGGCACAAGATAGAAATGTTGGATTTTCATCAGTAAATACAAAAAGACCAGAATGCTTGACTTTTGCAAGGCATTTTCATAACCTGAAATCCTACCAGGACTGTCATGTTGCATATTTAACCACATAGAGATGAAAATTGCAATTTAACCCATTCAGTATAATTTCATTCCATTTCTTGTACTCTCGCACAAAGGCTCTCCTAGTGGAAACCACCAGGATGCACTACAGGGTAGCCCCTCTCTCCCCCTGGCCACCTGACTTCCCCAGACTGTCCTCTCATTTGTTCTCTGTGAGAAAAGGTCAGTCTGAGTATTTGAAAAGTCAAGTTTGGTGAGTAGAGAAATTGAGAATTTCTACTACACACAGGTGCCTTGACCCTCGAGCTGGGCAGGATCGTATAAGTCCTTGGATTTGTGCTGGAGAGAATAACTAGACAGATGGGCTGGGGAAACAAGGGTAGCTGGCTGATGTAGCTGGTGGTTACTTTCTTATTCACAGAGCCTTGACTTTTGCCACAGCTTTCTTCCTTTTTGGGTAAACTTTTTGATACTGTGGTCTAAAACATTGTTGGTCTTGGAGGAATCTGCTTTGGAAATGTGGTAACATTACTAATGTGGTACCTTTTTAGAGGGTACTCTTAACTAGGCAGTGGGGCATGGTGCAGGCAGCCTGGGCATGGATGTGGTCCAGTGTCCTAGACCTAAGTTTGTTGTCAGCTGGCCTTGTGACCCTATCTCTGATTACTTTAGGCCTCAGTTTCTCTTTTTGTAAAACAAGAAGGTTGGATTGATTTGGATGAATATTTTATGAACTTTATTTCCATCAAACACAAATTCATTTAATAGGTGCTCTGGCTGGGGGAAGGATTTATTTTCAAGTAAGTTTAGAAATAAGGTTTGGATTCAAGTTAACATTTTTTCTTTCAATTGCAGATCTCACTACATTTACTTTGTTAAAACTCATCAAGAGGAATAATTTAGTGTTCAGGGTTTCTCAACGTTATTTGGTGATAGAGTATAAATAAGGGTTAGGAGTATAGGGTTTTAGAGATAGCTTTGTTTGAATCTAGGCCATGCCCTTTGTTAGCCATATAACCTTGGACAAGTTATACTCAGTTTCCCCATCTGTGGAAATAGGGCCCTGAAGATTATATGATGTCTGGAGAGCATTTTGTAAAATTGCTTTCAATTAGTAAGTGCTCAGTAAATGTTAGCAAGTGTTAGAAATAACAGATTATGATTCTATGACTGACATATCTCACCTGACTCATATATTTTTATATGATGTTGGTAGATAAAGAACCATTTCCACTTCATAGAAAACAAGATTAAAATCCAGAGCATTTGAGTGCCAACACTTGAATGAGGCTGCTTCTTCTTTTTTTTTTTTTTTAAGATTTTACTTATTTGAGAGACAGAGATAGCGACAGAGATAGAGAGTGCGATCATGAGCGGGGAAGGGAGGGAGAAGCAGGCTCTCCTCTGAGCAGGGCGCCCTATGTGGGGTGTGGGTCTCGATCCCAGGACCCTGGGGTCATGACCTGAGCCGAAGGCAGACGCTTAACGGACTGAGCCACCCAGGCACCGCTTGAATGGGGCTTCTGATTCTCCATCCAAGACTCTCCTCACAGGACTGCTTCCTGTAACAGATATGGAAGTAAGACAAACACTTCTCAGTTTAGGATTCTATGTTTGCAGTATCATCAGTGTGGAGACATTCTGTTACCTGTTGGCTAGAGTCCAAATTAAAGACATTGTCCCAAATAGAGTTACAGAAGCGTAAATTAGACCTAGCCTTAGAGATTGTCTTCTAGGGGGCGTCTAACCCAGTTATTCTACAGATGAGGTCCTAAACTCCCAGAGCAGCAGAGTCCTGGCTTGAGGCTGCATAATTTCTAGTGAGATCAGTTTCTTCCCCTGATGGAAGGGACCGCTTTCGTGGATGAGACTGTGAAAGAGGACAGAACCTTCTGTGATGTTTGCCCTGCATTAACTGTATCTGTCCATGGCTTACTTGAAATTTTTAGTGGCTACAGTTTTGTGACTTCACATGAACTTCGAGAGAACCTGAGATAATGAGATTATGTTCTGTACTTTGAAGCACTAAATGACATCAGCCTGAAGGTAAAGTTTTTAATGGGGGGAGACATGAGTAATTGCATTTTGATGATTGTATCACAGTTAATGCATCTTTCGTAATCCATAATGTTTAGGCAGCTGATTTATCCATCAATTGACCAGAAAATCCTGCCAGTCTCTTTACTTTATGCATGTGGTTTGACTTTTCTCTAATGATCTTTTCAAAAGACTTAGATTGTGATAATTGGGGCCCACTAGTTGAAAGGAAGTTTCACAATTGCTCTATAGCATTTTGATAAGGGCAATTTAAAATCAGGCAATCAGCATTTGGAGTACTCCTGAATTCATATTGAGAAGAAGAGCCATCTCTCTCTCTCTCTCTCTTTCTCTTTTTATTTCTCTTTCAAATCTTCACTGTCTGGAATTAGAATAGTTCCTTGGTTGAGGGAGGAGGGTGGACGGTCTAATAAAAGATCACAAAGTTAAATGAGCTGCAGAACGGAGAGAAGTTACTAGTAGTTACCTCACTGTTCAGGATTTGTTTAGTGTTTTTACGTATCGCTAAACTTCCTCTCATGCAGTTCCGTTTGATACAAACTTAGGCATTTCATAATGTCCAAAGGTTCGATGGGAAAATAACAAAATGTAAAGTAGCGTCAAAGACTCTAGCCTGTCATCACCATTTCTGTTTAAGAAAAATGAGGTTTCTGAATTACATTTTTGGGTGATAGGCTTAAGCAGGCCAAAATGAAATTTCAAATGGGAACTAATTTGATAAGACAGTGCTTTGAATGAGGCATAGTGAAAGTCAAATACGTTTAGATTGATCTAGAAAATCAGAAAAGAACATCTGTATACGAGGATGTGCACACAGGTAATTAAGTTGTAGTACATACAGAGTTTGGAAGTATGCTGGTGCATGTACGTTATGTGGATTCCCATCCTCTCTCTGAGGTTGGCCTTTGGCTTCCTTATGAGTAGGAGTAGTACCTCTGCTTCCCCAAGGCGTTCTTCAGAGTGTAAATGTCCTCTTGCACCAGGTGCTGTGCAAACAGAACTATTGTGGATTTAAAATGTATAGACACAGAAAGTCCAAATGACTCTTGTGGCTTTTATTAGTAACTAGAAGGAGAGCCTCAAGCAGATGGCACTAGGGTGAGGTGAAAAGAATGGCAGTTCAGGGCTTTTGGAGGGCTGTGACCCAGCGACTGGACAGTGGAGGAACCCGCCCGGGAGGCCCCAAGCCTGCTACTAACCAATGTGGATTTAGACTGTGGTCCTATAGAAATGGGAGTGGCTGACCCCAGTGGGGATGAATCAGACAAATACCGGTGAATCGCTATACATGCACATAGCCCTAGCATAAGATCTCACTGCTTTGATCGTTATAAATTTGGATTAAGAAAAAATAATTCAAATTAAGATAAGATGGGGCTAATGAAGTTTACTTTTATCTACTCAGTGTTCAGGCATGTATGATGTAAGTTAATGGAGTTTTAATATTGCAAAAGGTTGACTTGAATACCATTGAAAGATTTTTAATTCTTTGAGACTCATTTATTCAAACTAGCCCTATGTTCTTAAATTTCATCAAATGATAATTCTTTAGAACTGTTCCATTTCCAGACCTTTTACGTTCAGGTTGTTGTTTCTAGTTGGTGGATTGTGCCTGTTGGTAACCTTCTTTACAATAGCCCTTGGTTTTACTTGAGTTCTGAGGTGCTCTGTAGACAAAATGGAAAGAGGTTAGGCTTACCTAGCGCTTTGGCTTTGGGGCTTAAAAGAAAAAAAAAACCCACAAATATCCTTGTGTTATCCTAATGCTATTGAAAACATTTGAGTGACTAAAGAGTTAATTTATTAAAAATATGTTGAGAAACGTGCTTAGTGTGCTCTTGATAGAATTCATTTTAAAAAGCTCATACCACTCGTATTTTTGTACCTTTTATTTCATCACATCTGCTTAACCGAAGTCCATAGAATTCTCGCCTCATTGTGCATAATATAAAAATTCTGTAGTAAGAATGCTTACTGAAAATAATGAGTGGAATGCATATGTGATTAGCAGCAAACAAATATGCATAGCTTTTTTGCTTTAATCATGGTCTTTTGAAAGCTGAGGTTTCAGAGCTACCTCATAAACAGTCAGTTTTGTGGATTTGTATCTTACTATGAGTTATGTCAATGGCAGTGAGCCAGTATATTTTCCAACCTAATTTTTCAAGTGTGTGTTTATCAGAGGTGAAATATGTGGAAAGCCTATGAAACAGAATGTGCCTGTTTAAAAAGATACTGCATTTAGTTGTATTTTGTAGTAACTTATAATTTACACATGTTTCAGTTCAGTGTATTGATAAACCATGATTTTGTTCATTTACTTTATTCTAGAAGTTCATAGGAGGCACAGTTGACCCTTGAACAACACGCCTTTGAACTGCACAGGCCCACTTGGATTTTTTTGATAAATACAGTACAGTACTGTAAATGTGTTTTCTCTTCCTTAGGATTTTCTCTTCTCTAGCTTACTTTATTGTAAGAATATACTATAGAATACAAATAACATATGAAAAGAATATACTTAGAATACAGTAACATCTGAAATATTTATTAAACAGCTATTTATATTTTTGATAAGACTTCCAGGCAACAGTAGGGTATCAGTGGTTAAGTTTTTGAGGAGTCCCAAACTTTTGTGGATTTTCGACTGCAAAGGGGTTGGAACTTCTAACCTCTGCCTTGTTCAAGAGTCAACTGTATTTGGATTTTAAAATAATAACTTATATAAACTCTGTATGATATTTAACTATTCTTTAGGAAGGTTTGCAGAATAATTTAGGAGAAAATGAAACCTAAAAAGGAAAATATTTTTGATAGTTTGAAGTACCTGAAAGAAGTTTGCTTTCAGTTTCTTCCAGCTTTGAGGCTAGCAACTGTATCTTCTTTTCTTTAAGTCTTCAGCACAAAGGAAAGGTAGGGAACAGATGGAGAAATTTTATCATCCATGATACAGCTTCCCTGTGCATTTCGCTGGAATAAGTGAGGTCACTGTCTGTATCCTACTTTCAAGGCAGTCTGTAGCTCAAGGCTTTCCAGCCTCTGGTTTGGGGAAGGCAAGATTCATAATGTTGGAAATTATCTAGTTGTTAGGGAGCAATACGTGACAACTAGTCGCAGTATAGTTTATAATAATCTTATTAACCGCTTTTACTTTTCCAGACCAGAAGATAGAACACGTGATATGGAAGTTTTCTTAGCTACTGTGAGAATATTTACCTCCTTCTTTATCATAATAGGTTCTTAACAAATTTTGAATGAATAGTAATATTTAAAATTTATTGAGTGCCTGGTTGTGGAATGGAGTGAATGCATTAAGTAATAGATATAAATTAAGCCAAAGATTTGACCCATGAGGTTGAACATATTTGATTTGGATAAAAGGATAGAATTACTAAGGAAGGGAATGATCATGATATTTTGGGATCTTTGGTTTTGAGCTTTAAGTGGGTAGGTGCTCCAGATTTTAAGACATTTGGAAGAGAATGCTTAGAATGACCCCTTTTTGAGTAATCACGAAGAATGAAATAAAGGAATAAAAATTCACTTATAATTTCATCAATTAATACAATGACTGGAAAATAATACATGCTCAATAAACTTAAAACATCAACTTGAAAATTTTTGGTAAAATATGTATAACATGAAATTCATCATTTGAACCATTTTAAGTGTATAATTCAGTGGCATTAAGTATATTCACACTGTTGTGCAACCATTATCACCATCCATCCTTGGAACTTTTTCATTATCTCAAACTGAGACATTATACTCATTAAACAGTTACTCCTTATTACTTCTTTCCCCAGCCCCTGGCCACCATCATCTTATTTTCTATCTCTATAAACTTGACAATTATAGATACCTCATATAAGTGGAATCATACAATGTTTTTTAATCTGATTTATTTCATTTGGCATCATTTTCAAGTTTCAGTAGTGTTCTAGCGAATAATGTTGCTGTGAACATTGGTGCACAAATTTCTGTTTGGGCCTCTGCTTTCATATCTTTTGGGTATATACCTAGAAGTGGGTTGCTGGATCATAAGGTAATTCTATGTTTAATGTTTTGAGGAACCTCTATACTGTTCCCCATAGTCGCTGCATCATTTTATACTCATACCAATAATGTACAAGTGTTCTAATTTCTCCATATCCTTGTCAGTACTTATTATGTTCTGTATTTTTTTTTATAATAGCCATCCTACTGGGTATGGAGTGCATCCCATTGTGGTTTCAATATGTATTTACATAATGATAAGTCATATTGAACATGTTTTCATATGCTTATTGTCCATTATTATATATTCTTTGAAGAAATGTCTATTCAAGTCCTTTGCTCATTTAGATTTTTTGTCATTGTTGAGTTTTATGAGTTCTTTATGTATTCTGTATATTATCCTTTATTAGATATATGATTTATAGATATTTTCTTCATTCTGTAGGTTGTATTTTCACTCTTCTGACAGTGTCCTCTGATGCACAAAAGTTTTTAATTTGACAAAGGCCAATTTATCTATTTTTTATATCAGTTGTTGTCAGATCCAGTGTCATGACGGTTTTCACCTGTAGAGTTTTATAGTTTAAGTTCTTAAGTTGTGTATTTAGGTCTTACATCCATTTTGAGCTAGTTTTTATATATGGTGTAAGGTAAGGGAACAACTTCATTCTTTTGCATGTAGATACCTAGTTTTCCCAGGACCATTTGTTGAATCAGTATACTCTCAAGTAATTTTTTTATTGAACTACAAAATATAAAAAAGTTTACTTACCATAAGAATACAGTTCAGTAGATTTTTGTAAAGTGGATGCATTAGGAACACTAGCACCCAGGGCCCTGGCACCTCTATGTGCTGGCTACATTACCAGGACCGCAGATGCCTCCGCACTCTTGCTCTGCAGTCACTCCCTGCAGTGCTCCACCTCACCGGTGATGATTACTCTCCGTAAGTTAGTTTTGTCTGTTCTTGAGCTTATATCAGTCAGATCAGACAGTATGTATTCTTTTGTGTCTGTCTCCTTTTGCTTAGTGTATTATCTGTGAGAGTCATTGATGTTATTTTTTGTATCAGTAGTTGTAAAAATGAATTTATGTATTACTTTATTGTATGACTATACCACAATTTATTTGTACATTGTTCTATAAATGGACATTTTGCTTATTTCCAGTTTGGGATATTAAGAATAGTGATGCTGTGGATGGCATTCTTGTACATGGCCTTGGATGAATATATTCATTTTTGTTGGATATATACGTAAGGATTAGAATTGCTAGGTCACAGGAGATGTGTATGTTCAGTCTTAGTTACTTCCAGATGGTTTTCTAAATAGTTGTACTTATTTACATGCCTGCTAGTAGTAAATGAGAGCTCTAATTGCTCCACATCTTGTCTACCACTTGGTGTTCTTTTATTGTTAATTTTAACCATTTTGGTGGAGGGATAATGGTAGTACTTTGTGATTTTAATTTGAAGTTCCCGATGACTACTGAAATTAAGTGTCTTTTCACATGTTTACTGGTCATTTGTGTATCTTCTTTTGTGAAGTGCCCATTCAAAGCTTTTGTCCACTTTTCTACTGATTGCTATTTTCTTTCTTATTTGTAGAAATTCTTGATATTTTCTGGATGAGTCTTCAGTTTCACATATATATTGCCTGTATATTTCACATATATACCTTCTCCTGTTCTATGGATTGCCTTTTCACTTTCTTTTTTTTTTTTAATGTTTTTTTATTATATTATGTTAGTCACCATACAGTACATCCCCGGTTTCTGATGTAAAGTTCGATGATTCATTAGTTGCGTATAACACCCAGTGCACCATGCAATATGTGCCCTCCTTACTACCCATCACCGGTCTATCCCAATCCCCCACCCCCTCCCCTCTGAGGCCCTCAGTTTGTTTCTCATAGTCCATAGTCTCTCATGTTTCATTCCCCCCTTCTGATTACCCCCCTCCTTCTTTATCCCTTTCTTCCCCTACCGATCTTCCTAGTTCTTATGTTCCATAGATGAGAGAAATCATATGATAATTGTCTTTCCCTGCTTGACTTATTTCACTTGGCATTATCTCCTCCAGTGCCGTCCATGTTGCAGCAAATGTTGAGAATTCGTTCTTTCTGATAGCTGAGTAATATTCCGTTGTATATATGGACCACAACTTCTTAACAGGGCCTTTCAAAGAACAGATATTTTAAATTTTAATGTAGTCTAGTGTATGTACCTTTTTCCTTTATGGTTGGTCCCCTTTTGTGTATTGTTTAAAGACTCTTTACCCAAAGTCATGAAGATATTTCCCATTAATTTTTCTAAAACCTTAATTATTTTACTTTAATTACTTACCTAGAGATCTATAGTACATCTGGAATTCCTTCTGGTGTGTGGGTGAGGTAGAGATCAAGATTCTTTTTATACCACAGGGATATCTGGTGATGAAGACCATTCTTNCCCTATTGTATGTCTATTGCAGTTCCTTACTTCAAACTGTGTCACCTTTGTCATAAATTGTGTCTGTTTCTGAGCTCTCTGATCTGTGTGCTGGTGCCTGTTTATCTTTCTATTGATATTGGCTCCCATATTTCATACTGTAGCTTTAGAATGTCTTGATATATGGTGGTGTAAACCTTCTAGATTTGTAGTTCTTTTTTTTTTTTTAAGAGAGGGAGAAGGTGGGGGAGGGGCAGAGAGAGAGAGGGAGAGAGAGTCCTCTGGGCGTGGAGCTCGGGCTTGATCTCACAACCATGAGGTCATGACCTGAGCCGAAATCAAGAGTTGGACGCTTAACTGACTGAGTCACCCACACGCCCCTAGATTTGTTCTTCTTATTCTTAGCCCTCTACATTTTTCATTAATGTTTGGATCAGTTCATCAATTTCTTTTGAAGAAAGAACACACATATTAGGATTTAAATAGAGTGTATTGAATGTGTAGATTGCTTTAGGGAGAATTGTTATCTTTTCAGTATAGAACTTTCCATTCCACGTACAGTTAACCCTTGAATAGCGCAAGGGGTAGGTGCACCAGCCCCCCCATGCAGTTGAAAATCCACATATAACTTTGACTTTTCAAAAACTTAACTACTATTAGCTTACTGTTGACCAGAAACCTTACCAATAAACAGTTAACACATATTTTGTATATGTGTTATGTACTGTATTTTTTCAATAAGGCAAGAGAAAAGAAAATGTTATTAAAATCATAAGGAAGAGAAAATACATTTACAGGAGTATAATGTATTTACTGGAAAAAATCCAGTTATAAGTGGACTCATGAAGTTCAATCATGTGTTGTTTGAGGGTCAATTGTATATGGTATATTTTTTCTTCACTTGAGTGTTAAAAAATTTATTTTCAATAATGTTTTATAGTTTTCAGTGTAGAGGTCTCATTCATCATTTGTTAGATTTAGTATTAGATTTTTAATGCCATTCTAAGTGACCTTTAAACATTTTATTTTAAAATTTTTATTGCTGATTTATAGAAACAAAATTGATTTTTTACATTGAGTTGTATCCAGCAATCTTGGTAAATTCACTTATTTCTAATAGTTGATTCTCTTGGATTTTTTGGGTTTTAGAATTATATTGTCTGCAAATAATGAGAGTTTTATTTTTTTCCTTTCCAGTCCTTATACTTTTTATTTCTTTTTCTTGCCTCATCACACTAGTTAGGATATCTAGTGTAATGCTAATAGGAATACTAGTGGGCATCTGTCTTCTTTGCTTTCTCAGGAGAAAAGCTTTCAGTAATTCATCATTAAGTATGATTTTTTAAATTGTGTCCTTTTTTTAAATTGAAGTATAGTTGACACCATATGTATGATGTTTAAGATTTATTATAGATAATATTTGTCAAAATTAGACCAGATCACTTATATTCCTAGTTAGATAAGTTTTTTTCAATCATGAATTGGTGTTGAATATGTCAGTTGCTTCTTTTTTTATCTGAGATAATCATATGATTTTTCCCCTTTTTAAAAAAAATATTTATTTTTATTATTATGTTTAATTAGCCAACATCTAGTACATCATTAGTTTTTGATGTATTGTTCAACGATTCATTAGTTGCATATGAGACCCAGTGTTCATCACAACACAAGCCCTCCTTAATACCCATCACCTTGTTACCCCATCACCCAAACCCCTCCCTTCTGTAATCCTCAGTTTGTTTCCCAGAGTCCAGAGACTTTCATGGTTTGTCTCCCTCTCTGATTTCTTCCCATTCAGTTTTCCCTCCCTTCCCCAGTGGACCTCTGAGCTATTCCTTATGTTCCACATATGAGTGAAACCATATGATAATTCTTTCTTTGCTTGACTTATTTCACTTAGCCTAATCCCCTACAGTTCCATCCATGTTGATACAAATAGTAGGTATTCATCCTTTCTGATGGCTGAATATATTCCATTGTATATATGGACCACATCTTCTTTATCTAGTGGTTATCCAGTGGTTCATATATACAATGGAATATTTCTCCCTTTTAAAAAGTATTTTTGCACCCATAATCATAAAAGATTAGTTTGTAATTTTCTTTTCTTGTAATGTCTTTGTCAGGTTTGGTACTATTCGTTTTTATTTTGTTTTGTTTTTTGTTTTTGGCCTCAGAAAATAGATTGAGAGGGTTAATTCTTTTCTATTCTCTGGAAGAGATTATGTGAGCTTTGTGTTATTTCTTCCCTAAATAATTAGAAAAATTCACCATTGAAGGGATCTGGACTTGGAGCTTCCTTTGTAGGCAGGTTTTAATAAGGGATTCATTTTATTTTATAGGGAAAGTAGTATTCAGATTTTAATTTTTTCCTTGATTTAACTGAATATGTTTTCTTTTTAAGCAGTTTGTTCTTTTCATTTAAATTGTCAAATTTATTAGTGAAAAGTTATTTCTGAAGTGTTTTATTATCTCATTACTGTAAACTGTAGCCATTTTCTCCTTATCACCACCTAATATTGTCAATTTGTATTTTCTGATTTTATTTTATTTTTCTTTATCAGTCTTGCTATGAGGTTATCACTTTTGTTAATCTTTTCAAAGAATAAACTTTTGGTTTTGTTGAGTTTGTCTGTTGTACATTTGTTTTCTATTTTGCTAATTCCTTCCTTCCTTCCTTCCTTCCTTCCTTCCTTCCTTCCTTCCTTCCTTCCTTCCTTCCTTCCTCTTTAAAGATTTTATTTATTTAGAGCAGGAGAGAGAGCAAGAGAAAGCACAAGCAGGGGGAGCAGCAGAGGGACAGGGAGAAGCAGGCTCCCCACTGAGCAGGGAGCCTATGAAGGCTGGATCCCAGGACCCCAGGATCATGACCTGAGCTGAAGGCAGACTTAACTGACTAAGTCACTCAGGCGCTCTGATTTTTTTCTCTTTTTAAAAATTTACCATCTTTCTGCTTTCTTTGGGTTTGATTTTCTTTTCTTTTTCTAGTTTCTTGATAATTCATTTAATGCTATAATTTCATTCTAAGCACCTATTTTAGGTGTATCTCACAAATTCTGATATGTCATATCTTAATTATCATTCATTTAAAATTCTTTTCACATTTCTGTTGTGGTATATTCTTTAGTTAATGGGCTATTTGAAGTGTACTGTTAGTTTCCAGGTGGTTGAGGATTTTCTCATTAAATATTTATTACTTAATTCCACTGTGTTCGGAGAATATATTCTGAGTATTATGATTGCTTGAAGTTTGCTTTATGCCTGAACATATGGTTAGTTTTGGTAAATGTTCCATGTGCTTTTGAAATGAATGTTTATTATTTTTGTTGGTGCAGTTTCTGTGCATGGTCATATTTGTTAATTGTATCATTCAGATCTTCTTTAGCTCTAATGATTTGATTTCTTGGAAGGATTGGGGTAGAATCTGTAGCCTGATGTCTTTCATCAGTTTTGGAACATTTTTGGCAATTTCCTCTTCAAACATTGCTTTTTGGTTAGTTCTCTCTTTTTCTTTTTGGGACCCAATTACATTTTACATGTTTAAATTGTGTCCAACACATCTTTTATGATCTTTTCTCTGTGTTTCTCATTCTTCCTTTCTTTTGCTTCAGTTTGGATGTTTTCTACTAATTTGTCATCAGATTACTGCAGTATCAATCAGGTGTTAAACCCATCTGTCAGTGCACTTCATATAGTATACTGTCCGATTCTGGAATTTTCATTTGGTTCTTTTTATATATTCCAAATATCTGGTGACATTCTTTATCTTTACATCTGTTTTCACACCTTTTCCTTAATATTTTTGAACATAATTAATCTTAGTTATTTTAAAATTCTTGGCTATTAGCTTCAATATCTCTATTATCAATGGGTCTATTGTGGTTTTTGGTCATATCATCTCTTATTATGCATGGTAATTTTTGATTGAATGCCAGGTATTGTGTGTTAAAAGTTATAGAGGCTCTAAATGTTATAAATTGCTGTTATCTTATTCTAGAGAAGGTTTACTCTTTCCTCTGCAAGGCAGAAGAATTGGAGATTGATCACCTTAATCTAGCTGAGCTGAAGTTGGGTCACAATTTCATAAGTCTTAGTCTACCTCTGGATGGTCCCTGTTCCTTAGGGACACCCCTCAAGGACTTTAACTGAGACTCTGTTATGTTTACCTCTTCTCCTTGTTGAGTCTTAATTCTGACCTTTGTTTGCACAGTACTGTGAGACTTTAGAAAACTCTACATTGCTTATAGATACTTATGGCTTAGCTTTTTCACTTTTTACCTTGCTCTATATCAGAGTAAAATGGGTCAAATGTTTGAGGACCTTCAAGTCTTTGATTTTGACCCTGTAGCCCTCACAAGATCATGTAAGCTCCATCCTGGTCCTTCACATGTGCAGGTATAACCAGGAAAGTGTTGATGAAGATCAACAACTCACCTTTCTGAGATTTTCTTTCTTTTTTAAATCTTAGCTTTTCTAGTTCTCATTACTTTCATACCTCTCTGATGGCTTTATCAGTTTAGTATTTTATTGAGCTTTTCTTGATGTTATTCAAGGAAGTATTGGTTTGTTAATTCTACTGGGATGTCCTCAATAAATGTTTATTTGCAAAGATTAATGACTTTTAGAAACACATGACATCATAGGTCTGACATATGGTTGTAATTAAAGTCTTTAACTACTAAATTCTACTTAATAAGTGAATGCTAAGTATTAGGAATTAAAGAATGACTATATATGGCCTTTGGAAGAATAATTCAAAGTTGATAGGGGATCTTTAAGGCTTTTCATTAAAGTAAAGAAAATGAATTATTTTTAGTTTGTAAACTCCTATTGATTTTAGAGCAGTCACAAAACTCTAATACCCGTATAATTAGTGTGCTGTGAGAGCATATTATTTTTATCTCTAAGAGAGAAATTGATTTCTGAGAGCCTTGATACCTCAGAAAGACAGATTTTGGAGAGACAAAAGTAAAACCTTAATGGTTTAGGAGAGGTATTAGTACATGCTTTTTTAATGTCGTTGGGGCTGTATTTTCCTTTCAGTGATTTTGACCATATACAAAAGGGGACATTTTAGAAATAAATGAAAAGATCTTATTTAACTCCAAGCACAGATTTGGCAGAGCAAAGATACAAAGACATATGTCAGTAGAGAGTTAAATTACATGAGCAATATTAAAAAGAAATCAGCCCGTATCTTCTTGGGAATCACACATCTCCTTACCCCAGAACAAACCACACCTTCCACAAACCAGATTTGCTACATATGAGTGTTGTATAGATACAAACCACTGCATTTCATCTAGTATAAGACACTATTGATTTTAAGCCATTCCATTATTTTAAGGGCCAGTAGTATGAAAAAGCAATGCCAATTAAACAGTTATATGGTGTTTTCATATCACTAAGAATTTATATTTTGTTGAAAGAACTCTTTTGTACTTACTTAAACATATACTTTTATTATTTATCACTCTTGTACACATTCAAAAAGGAAGATATTAATTTAATATTTTGGATTGCACTTTTCTAAACTTAGTCACCTTCAGATAACAACTCCACTGAATCACTGAGACTCACTCATCATCATCTGTGTTTTCCCACACAGTATCAGCCTCTGTGCCCTCAGGAGTGCTAATGTTGAATCATTTCTTAAAAGAGTGTTTCAATATTGTCTCTGGGATTTCTTCCAGGCTGCTAGAATACATTCTGTGCATTTTGATGGTATCATCAGATGGTTTATCTGACAACAACAAAGACTGAGTATTCTCTCTTCAAATGATCTGCAAGGGGTTTGTTGACCAGAGCATCAAAGGGTTGTCGTTGTTCTGTCTAGCCCCCAGGAGGCACTGCCAGGTCTGTGCACAGGCAGGCAGAGATAATTACGTAAGACCTGTTACCTGGCTGGCAGTACTGCAAGATCATCCTGATTTCAGATTTGTTAAGTTGGGCAAGCTGTGTTTTGTCATTTTGTCAATATGGCAGACATTGATAGATATTATGGCCACTTAATATCTGGCTACCCTGCACATGATGGGTCCTGTATTTCTGGCCACAGATATACAGCTCTTCGGGCAGACAGTATGGAGAGGAAGGATGAATTTAGCACACTGCTTGACATTAATATTTGATATTTGGGGCTTATGGGAAGATCATTTTAACATTATTGAGTGACTAGGAACATAAAGAGTCACAAGAGACTCTGAAAGTGGATGACAGAAAAAAGATGTGTTGTTTCCATTGATTTGCCGGAGAGGTTTCTGTAGTCTCTCCTCATATAGCTGGAGTCGTTCTCCAAGTTACATAAACACAGATGTGAGCATCACTCCCGCCACCCTTGTCCTTCCCCTACATGCTCATCTCTTCCTCATAAACAGTTAGGTGCTTTGTTGCTTCGGTGCACCAGAATCTCACCTACTATTGCTTCTAGATCTTCCAGAAACCGATCATTATCATTATTATTGATTTCTACTCTTTTAAAGCTCTAAGTGATACTTTTATTTTGTGTCATCTCTTAATTTCCATAAAATTCTGAATGTCATATTTTTAAAAATTTCAAATAATTAACAATCTTTTTGTTTTGAAATTGTGTATAATTTTGGGAGGTCTTTTAAGGTGGTTGGAAGAGCACTGAGACATTATAAAATGAAAATTAGACTCACAGAGTAAGATTTGGTTACTGAGTTAGAGTAATGTTGGGATTACAATCCAAATCGTTCTCAGTGTTCTAAAGTGGGGAACTATTTAGAGAGCAGCTGTCCTCTTGATGTTGCTGCTGCCACTGCTCCTTCTTTGCTACTAAAATTTTTATTAGCCTGGACTCTTTTAGTTGCAAATGACGGAAATCCAATTCAAATTGGCTTAAGCAGAAAAGGGAAATTATTAGCTCATAAAACTAACAAGTCCTGGTGTGGCATTACATCAGGTATGACTGAATCCGGGGGCTTATCACTCTCAACATTTGGTTCTGCCTTACTCTGTGTTGCTCTCAGTGAAGCTGTCTTTTACTTGGTGGCCTCTGCAGCTCCACACTTACCTTCTGCTAATTTAACAATCTCAGAAGAAAGGTTCTTTTGCCCAGTATTTCCAGTCAGAGTCCTAGAATCAGATCTCTTTGGTCTTTCTTAGTTTGTGTATCTATTTCGGTTGCACTAACTGTGGCCAAGAGGGTGGATTCTATCGAGTTGGCCCTTTTTTAACCTTTCTGGGTTACCTGCCTACTCTGGAACTATGTGGACTCAGAATGAGGCTTCCCAAAGTAAAAGTCAAGTAGCTGGACAAAAGAGGAGGATGTTGGGCTAGACAAACCAAAGGATTCTCTTTTCTGGCGCTATTAAGCAGAAGCCAGAGGTCCACAGCACATATAAATTATTTGGCTTATTTGAACAAGTAGGGAATGTAAAAACTATGGTAGTGAATCTGGACCTAGGTCCAGACAGGTAGATCCTTAACCTCAGCTCTGACCCTCTCAGGCTTGTAGGGTAATAGTACTTCCCCACTTTAAGATAATGTCAATGAAGTCTGCAGGGGGACTAGATGATGACACACTATGGAGGCAGAGTGTCAAGTTTGGAAGAGTCCTTTCCTGGGAGTCAGAGTCCCAGGTGCTACTTTCAGTTCTGAGGACATAGATCCGTACTGTGAGCTCCTGGAGGGTAGGGACTGCTTGCTCTTGCTTTTTAAACATTTTGACTCTTTAAATTTTTTTCTTAGTCTCTCCTTCTAGATCTGTTAGACGTATATTGGGGCCTCTCATGTTATCTTTTATGTCTCTTTTCCTTCATAATTTTTGGTACCTGCTCTTCCTGTGCTTTATTCTGGGTGATTATCTTAGCTCTGGATTCTAGTTTACCAGTTTTCACTTCTCAAAAGTATACTTATTTAATGTAGCTTTCATACTGTATTCTGCATTTCATTTCTATATTTTCTATTTATTTTTGAAATATGTTTTTTAAAAAAATGAACAATGTTCTGTTCTTGTCTTAAGGAGTCAGTATTGTCATTTATTTCTTCAAGAGTCTATACATTCTTGTATTTAAGTCCTTCTAGTCTTTCTATTATGAAGGCTTCCAAGGTGTTAATTCTTCTTGGTTGCTTTTGCTGACTCTTGTGAGTTTCCTTGTGTAGTCTGTGGTTTCAGCCTATGAGTTCATGTTCAGGGAGAATTTCATATGGGTTCTGAGAGTGTTCTGGGTGGTTGAGATATTGCTATGGGGCAGTTTTACTGTCACTGATCTGAGCTTTCTGGATAGGGGCAGTGGAGCCCCACACCTATGTGTAGTACAGGTTTGTGTTTATGATTTCTTGGTGATTGTTTTTCCACCATTGTTTTAGTGAGGGTGACCCTCTTCTTAAAACCATGCTTGCAGCTTACAGTTTCAGTACTTTTCCCCAAGTGGAAATAAAAATCAAAGCTCCTAATTTATATATCTGATTTCATTTCCTCAGTTTTATCTTTGTATCTGGCATCTGAAGATTTCTCTCTTAACAATCTCGAGCACAGTTGTGTAATACAAACATTTTTGTTGTGTTTTTCCTGTGTATTCTTTTCCTTGCATCTGTTGTATTTCCCATCTCGATCAGAAGTTACTTACTTATTTTGCACTTCTGTAGCCCCTAGTATATTATCTTTCACATAGTGGAAATTACACAGGCACACACACACAGATGCACACACACACACACACACACACATACAAATATATTTTGAAAACTTATTTGTATGCTTAGTAACTGCAAAAGATTTTTCCAGTTAGAAGAATTACAAGGCTGACAGAAGAAACTAGATTTGCCGCATAGAAAGGAAGAAACTTGAGTTTGCCATAATGTTATAATAAAATGTTTGTAATACCTGCAAGTTTTAAAAACATGTTCAAAATATATGCATACTGTGGGGGGCAGAATAATGATCCTCAAAGATGTCCATATCTTAATCCCTAAAGTGTGTGAATATGTATGGTATAAGGCAAGGAGAAGTTAAGGTTGTAGATGAAATAAAGATGCTAATCATTTGACCTTAAAATAGGGAAATTATCCTGGATTATTCAAGTGAACCCATGTAATCCCATGGATCCTTTAAATGTGGAAGAGTGAAGCAGAAGAATCAGTGTCAGGGTGATGTGCTGTGAGAAAGACTTGACTGACCATTTGGCTTTCAAGGTGGAGGAAGGGGTTTCAAACCGAGGGATGAGGGTGCCTCTAGAAGCTGGAAACAGCAAGAAAGTGGATTCTCTTCTAAAGCCTCCCTAGAGCCTTATTGGCACCTCAACTTTAGCCTCGTACGACCCATTTAGGACTTTTGACCTCCGTGTATAATGTATATATGTATAGTAAATTTGTGTTGTTTTAAGCAATCAAGTTAGTGGTAATTTGTTACAGTGTCAGTAGGAAAGTAATGACATACTGTATGACCCAGCAATTCCACTTCTAGAAGAAATGTGCCAAATGTACATTTCAGCAGGAAGATGTAGTAGAATGTTCTCGTAGCACTGTTTGTAATACCGCGTACCTGGAAATTACCCAGATGCTCACCAGAAACAAAGCAGATGATTATGTTGTGATACACTCTGCAAGACTGTATAACAGTAAGAGTGAACTATTGACATGTACATGCAACAATATGGATGATTATCACAGACATGATGTTAGCTAAGGAAACAGACCTAAGAACATGCTTACTGTGTATGTCCATTAATATAGTGTATAAAAAATACAGAGGTTACATATTGTATTCAAAGTTGTGATAACCATCAAGATTATCTTTGGTGGATGGACTGAAAGGGAACAGGATTGTAATATTCTGTTTCTTGATTTGGGTGCTAGTTACACATGTTTAGGTGTGAAAATTTACTGAGCTACATACATTTAACTTATATGTGTTTTCCTTTCCTTTTTTAAATTTTTTAAATTTTTTGAATATTTTATTTTTAAGTAATCTCTACACCCAGTGTGGGGCTCAGACTCACAACCCCGAGATCAAGAGTCGCATGCCCATTTTACATATTTTTCCGTAGGTGTGTTACACTTCCATTAAAAAAAGAACATGTCCCAGTCATTGAGTCGTTTTCCGTAAGAGCAGCAATCTAGTCAGTGTGGATGAGGCTCGGTCTCATTGCCAGTGAGCTGAGAAGGCAGATCGAGAACTTGTGATTGGATGAGTTTTCTGCTACCCTGGTCTGACTTCTTCCCTGTCAGTGTATCAGAGAACTAGTTGGACATAGAGAAAGTGTCTGTAGTACTAGTTTTTGATTTGCCTGATGAAAATTCTGATAAGTAGAATTCACATATATTTAATGCAGTCTTGAAAAGCTTGTAATAGACACATGCTCTAGTAACAAAACTGTTTGATTTTTATTTCTGCAGATAATGTATTTTCATGTCATTTAATGTGGCCTGCCATTTTAGGCAGCAGTACCAGTTATCATGTTCAAGCGCCAAAGTATTAAAGATACTCCTGGAAGGAGATTTACTTGAATGTGTTTAGTGGTGTGATATTAGAAAAATTAATTTGGGCAAGGCTTCATAGTGACATTTGTTGGAAAGTCTGTTTTAAGGAGTATAGTCTGTCCTCAGTAAAATCTGAAGCGGTCTGTTGTCCAAGCCTTCGATTCGAGCTCTCGCTCTGCTATCAGCTAGCCACATGAGCTGAGGCAGGTCATTTGTTTGCACATTTTCCCTTCATCTCACTATCAGGAATGTATGTCAGTACTGCTGCTGTGCACTAAGCACGTGCTTTGTCTCCAGGTTGTAGCTAAGGCAGCAACAATAGGTTTTTAGAAATGGAGTCATTAGTTAGGGTATAAAATTTTGCAGTTACACCAGTTCAAGCTTTGCCCTGACTGGGCGTGTCACCTGGGGCTGGTTAACGTGACAGGGCTGTTGAGAGGCTGCCACCACATGCCTGACTCATAGAAGAAGCTAACTTAATAAGTAGTAGTTGCAGGGATGATGGTATTTATGCTTTGTTACGTGTCCCAGTTGTAGTTTAAGGTTCTGAGCAAATGGTTGATACTGAGCGAGGATCTATCTTCATAACTTGATGATAATATTCCTGGGCAAATGAAACCTTTGTAGAATTAAATATGAAGACGTAACATTCCTCATCTAGGACTACCCCTGAATGTTAAATTTTCATCAGAAATATTCCAAATACTCAGTGAAGTGTTGAGAATAAGAAAATGAACAATTGTCTGCTGGCCATCTAGTTTGAATAATCTCAATATTTTGCCCTGTGTACTTCTATGTTTTAAAAGGAATGGAACCATTACAATTACAGTTGCAGCCTCCTTTCCCCAGACCTATTTTTCCACCCCTACTGAGATGTGGCTACCAGGCTGCAGTTCTGTATCATTCTCAGTCATGTTCTTATATTTTAAATAGACATCTCCGTATCTGTAAGCAGACATTACATAGGTGGGTCTGTGGTATGTGTATTATCCTGCAACTTGATCTTTTTGTTCAAATGTATTTTAGAGATTTATCTGTGATGGGATATATATTTAGCTCATTTATTTTTAAATGCTGTATAGTACTCCCGTTTAATTTACTAGTTATTCATTGATTTTCCTATTAATGGATATTTGGAGTATTATTAAATTTTGATTATTGCAGACAGTGCCACAGTAAACGTACTCTTTTCAAACCTGTGCCAGAGTTTGTCTGTGTATCTGGAAACGTTTGGATCCAGTTGGTGGTTATGCCAGTTTACACTTCAGCAATATGTGAGAATTCCTGCTGCTTCACATTCTCTCTACAACTTGATAAGTCCTTGCCAGTCACATTCCTGGGTGTAAGAGGATGTTTATTTTTAATATGCATTTCTTTGTTTCTATCTGATTCTGCCATAGAACATTAAATTTCTGAGCCCCGGATGTTCTTCCAGTAAATGCCCTTTTGCTTAGGAGAACCAGGTTGTTTCTCTTGACTTGTGATTTGCATCCCTGTCTTTTGTTCTTGCTGAGATTTCACTCAGTGCAACTAGAGATGCTGGGGTTCAGCTTATGCCCTGGGTCTGACAAGCAGCATGGAGGCAGCTAACGCCCCTGATTCAGTTAACACCCCTCCCTGGTTCACCTCCTTCTTTGAGAATAGCATGGTCTAATGGAGGCAGGTAGGAGCAACACATGCTCCTGGCCTATCTGGCCCTTGTTAACTGCACTCAGTACATGCCCAGAAAGGGTCTAGTGAGATTTTTTTTTTAAACATAAGAGAAAAAGGCAGCAAGTCTTGGTGAAAAAAGGGATTTAGCAACAAGGAAAATGGAGTATTTAATTAGAAGAAAGTGCTATGTCCATTTTTTTTTACCTCTGTCAGCTTTTCTTTTCTTATCTTGGATGAATAGTGTACACCATTTAAAATGATTCAAAAAAGGGACACCTGTGTGGCTCAGTCGGTAAGCAACTGCCTTTGACTCAGGTCGTGATCCCACGGTCTTGGGATCGTGCCCCACATCAGGCTCCCTGCTCAGCTGGAAGCCTGCTTCTCCCTCTCCCTCCTACTGCCACTCCCCCTGCTTGTGCTCCCTCTTTCTGTCAAATAAATAAATAAATAAATAAATAAATAAATAAATAAATAAATAAAGTCTTTAAAAATGACTAAAAAAATCCTTTGCCTTTATATATATACACAAAACAACATATTTTAAGATTTATTTATTAGAGAGAGAGTGGGGGGGTGAGGGGCAGAAGGAGAGAGAGAATCTTTTAAGCAGATTCTGCTCTGAGCGCAGAGCCCCATGTGGGGCTCAATTTCATGACCCCAAGATCAAGACCTGAGCCAAAACCAAAAGTCAGGCACTTAACCAACTACACCACCCAGGTGCCCCACAAAAACAACATATATTATATGTCAATTATGAAGCATGATAGAAAAATATATACCTATGAAGCCAATATCCAGCTTAAGAATGAAAACATTACAGTGCCGTTAATTTTCCTCTCCAACTGCTTTGCTGCATTTAATGTTTATCATTTCCTTGCTTCTTCGAAATAATTTGCCACATAAGAATGTATCTCTAAGGCACATATTGAGTGCTTTTGCTTGGTTTTGTGTTTTAAAAATGTAATATGCAGTCTTCTGGTTTTCTTTGTTTATCCAACGTTACTGTTAATTATGTTCTTGCATATGTAGTTGCAGCTGATTTGTTTTCGCTATGTAATGTTATATTGTGTGAATATAACAGAAGTTATTTTTTCAGATTCCTGTTGATATTTGGATTGTTTCCAGTCTTTGTTCCCCCATTAATATAAACTTGTCTCCTCATGGAGTACAATTGCTAGAGTTCTGGGGTCATGGGATTTGCTGGAACATCTTAAACTGCAACAGGGCTTCGGTTGTTTTTCAGTGGTTAATCCGCTGCCAGTAGAGTATGAGAGTTCCCATTGCTCCTCACCCTTGCCAACATCTGGTATTGTCAGAGTTTTACATTTTTGACACTCTAATGGTCATGAATTGGTATCTCATTGTGGTTTCATTCTTAATTTCCCTGATTACTAACAAGGCTGGAAAACTTTTCCTAAATTTCTTTAGGAAATTTAGGAAATACGTATTCATGGTTTTGCCCCTCCCCCCCGCCCCCAGCTGCCTCTGTGGATTGTTATATCTGTCAGCTGTTGCTACCAAAACTACTGCATCACAAGATCTTACTAGATCTTTGAGTGATTTGTCATTGGGCTTGCCTGGGTAATTTATGAAAGGCTTCAGGCCATTTGTGTGCTGGGCTTGGTTTCAGATTCAAGTGTGTTCTACCTGCATTCATTCTGGGGTCCACTCTGAAGGATCAAAGGCCAACTGAGGCATACTCTTTTAACTGTGGACAGTTGTAGTGTAGTAAGGTCAGCACAAATTGCACAAGCACATTTTAAGCCTCAGCTCACATTGTGTCTCCCATTTGCCAAAGCAAGTCATAGGCAAGCCCAAGTTGAGTGTATTTGGTTTAAATGGAGACATGGCAAGAGTGAGGCTCTCTCATTCTGGTATAGGTCAAGAATTTAAACTGAGAAGAGTGAAGGCATGGAAAAATATATTTCATGTAAATGTAAACCAAAAGAGATCCACTTAGCTGCTATAGCCAAGAGAAGTGGCTATACTTATATCAGACAAAATAGACTTTAAGTCAAAAACACTGTCACAAGAGACAAAGAAGAACATTACAAAATGATAAGAAGGTCAATTCATCAGGAAAATATAACAAATTGTAAACATATATGTACTTAACATCAGAGCACTTAAATATATAAAATAAATATTGACAGAACTGAAGGGAGAAATGGACAATAGTAACTGTGGGAGTAAGAGACTTCTGTACCCCACTTTTAGTAATGGATAGAAGATTCACAGAGGACCAGTAAAGACACAGAGGACTTGAACAATAGTATAGAGCAAATGGACCTAACAGAAATACAGAGCATTCCACTCAACAGCAGCAGAATACCTGTTTTTCCCAAGCATGCACAGAACGTTCTCCAGGATGGGTCATATGTTAGGTCACAAGACAAGTCTTAACAAATTTAGAATGATTGAAATCACACCAAGTATCTTTACTGATCAGAGTGGAGTGAAGGTAGAAATCAGTAGCAGAAGAAAACTGGAAAATTCACAAATATGTGAAATTAAATAAACACTCTTGAACAACCAGTGGGTCAAAGAAGAAATCAAAAAGGAAGTTAGAAAATACTGAGACAAGTGAAAACAAAAATACAGCATAACAGAACATACGGCATACAGCAAAAGCAATACTAAGATGGAAATTTATTGTGATAAGTGAGTACATTAAAAAGAAAGATCTCAGGGGTGCCTGGGTGGCTCAGTCATTAAGCGTCTGCCTTCGGCTCAGGGCGTGATCCCAGAGTTCTGGGATCGAGCCCCACATCAGGCTCATCCACTGGGAGCCTGCTTCTTCCTCTCCCACTCCCCCTGCTTGTGTTCCCTCTCTCGCTGTCTGTCTCTCTCTCTGTCCAATAAAAAAAAAAATCTTAAAACAAAAAGATCTCAAATATGCAAGCCAACTTTATACCTCAAGAAGCTGAAAAATAATAAACTAAACCCACAGTTAGCAGGACAAAGAAAATAACAAAGTTTAGGGCAGAAATAAATGAGATATAAAATAGAAAAACAATAGGAAAAAATCAATGAAAATAAGAATTGATTTTTTGAAAACATAAAATTGAAAAATCTTTAGCTAACCTAATTAGGAAACAAAGACAAAAGACTCAAAATCAAATATGAGAGGGGACATTACAACTGATGCTACAGTAATAAAAAGGAACATAAGAGACTACCATCAACAATTCTACACCAACAAACTGGATAAACCAGAAGAAATGGAAAAATTCTTAGATACATACAACCTACCAAGACTAAATCATGAATAAATAAGAAACTCTAAACTGATCTGTAACTACTATGGAGGTTGAATCAGTAATCAAAAAACTTCCAGCAAAGAAAAGCTGAGGACCAGATGGCTTCATTGGTGAATTCTACCAAACATTTAAGTCTATGATCCACTTTGAATTAATATTTGTATATGGTGTGAGGGGGGGCTACAACTTCATTCTTTTGCATGTGAATATCCAGTTGTCCCAGCACCATTTGTTGAAAACACCATTTTTCTCCTAGCAAATTGTCTTGGCACCTTTGTTGAAAATTAAGTAGACACAGACGTATGGGTTTTTATTTCTAGAACATCAATCTATTCAATTGGTCTATATGTCTGTCTTTATGCCAGTGCCACACTGTCTTGATTATTGTGGCTTTTTTTCCAGTTTTTATTTAAATTACAGTTAGTTAACATACAGTATAATATTAGTTTCGGGGTACAATATAGTAATTCAACACTTACATACTACACTCAGTGCTCATCTCAGCAAGTGCACTCCTTAATCCCCATCACCTATTTAACCCACCCCCCACGCTCTGGTAATCATTAATTTGTTCTCTATACTTGAGACTCTGGTTTTCGGTTTGCCACCCTCACTCCTTTTCCCCTCCTTTGTTCATTTGTTTTGTTTTTTTAATTCCACGTATGAGTGAGCTCATATAATCATCTTTCTCTGATTGACTTATTTTGCTTGGCATAATACCCTCTAGTTCCATTCATGTCATTACAAATAGAAAAAATTCATTTTTTGGATGGCTGAGTAGTATTCTACTATGTTCTATGTTCTCCTCTAGGATTTTGATGGATTCCTGTCTCCCAGTTAGGTAGTGTATATATATATATATATATATATACACACATATACATCACATCACATCTTTATCCATTCATCTGCTGATGGACATCTGGACTCTTTCCATAGTTTGGCTATTGTGGACATTGCTGCTATAAACACTGGGGTGCAGGTGCCCCTATGGATCACTACATTTGTATCTTTGGGATAAGGCCCTACTAGTGCAATTGCTGGGTGTTAGGGTAGCTCTATTTTCAACTTTTTGAGGGACCTCCATACTGTTTTCCAGAGTGGCTGCACCAGGTTGCATTCCCACCAACAGCATAAGAGGGTTCCCCTTTCTCTGCATCCTCGTCCTTTCCTGAGTCGTTAATTTTAGCCATTCTGACTGGTGTGAGGTGGTATCTCAGTGTGGTTTTGATCTGTATTTCCCTGATGCTGAGTGATGTCTGTTGGCCATTTGTATGTCTTCATCGGAGAAATGTCTGTTCATGTCTTCTGCCCATTTCTTAACTGGATTTTTTGTTTTTTGGGTGTTGAATTTGATAAGTTTTTATAGATTTTGGGTACTAGCCCTTTATCTAATATGTCACTTATGAATATCTTCTCCCATTCAATAGGTTGCCTTTTAGTTTGTTGATTGTTTCCCTTTCTGTGCAAAATCTTTTTATCCTGATGAAGTCCCAGTGGTTCATTTTTGCTGTTGTTTTCCTTGCCTCTGGAGATGTGTCTAGCAAGAAGTTGCTGCAGCCGAGGTCACAGAGGTTGCTGCCTATGTTCTCCTCTAGGATTTTGATGGATTCCTGTCTCCCAGTTAGGTCTTTCATCCATTTTGAATTTATTTTTGTACGTATTAAGTTTTGAAACCAGGAAGTGTGAGTCCTTCTTCTTTTTCATGATTGTTTTGGCTCTTCTCTGTTTTTTTGTTTTTGTTTTTGTTTTTGTTTTTGCATTTCCATATGAATTTTAGGATCAATTTATCAATTTCTGCAAAAAAAACCACTTGGGATTTTGAAAGAGTTTGTACTGAATTTGTGTATCAATTTGGAGAATATTGCTATCTTAAAATTAGTAAATCTTCCAATCCATGAATAAGGAATATCTTTCCATTTATTGATTTCTTCATTTATTTCTTTTTATAGTGTTTTATAGTTTTCAGTTTTTAAGTCTTGCACTTCTTTATTAAACTTCAGTTTATTTGGTTTTTTTGATCCTATTATGAATGCAATATTTTAATTTATTCTTGGTTTGTTAATTGCATTTGTATAAGGNNNCAACTGATTTGTATATATATATATATATATTTTTTTTAAGATTTTTTAAAATTTATTTATTTGACACAGAGACAGCCAATGAGAGACACAGCCAGTGAGAGAGAGACAAGCAGGGGGAGTGGGAGAGGAAGAAGCAGGCTTCCAGCAGAGGAGCCTGACGCAGGGCTCAATCCCAGAACGCTGGGATCACACCCTAAGTCGAAGGCAGACGCTTAATGACTGAGCCACCCAGGCGCCCCTGATTTGTATATATTGATCTTGTTTAACTTATGTATTAGTTCTAGTAGCTTTTTAGTTGATTGCTTAGGATTTTTTTTACACAGTAGTTCATGTCATTGCAAACAGAGACCTTTTTAATTCTTCCTTTCCCATCTGGGTTCCTTTTATTTCTTTTTGTTGTCTAGTTGCCCTGACTGGAACCTCTAGCATATTGTTAAATAGAAATGCTGAAGAGCAGACATCCTGTCTTGTTCGTGGTCTTGGGAGGAAAGCTTTCGGTCTTTTACCACTGAGTATGATGTCAGGTGTAGGGTTTTGAAAAACACTATCAGCTTTAGGAAATTCCTTCTATTCCTATTTTGATGAA
>NW_024424230.1:53793690-53886398 GCF_017311325.1 Ursus maritimus | reverse complement strand
ATATATATATATATATATATTTTAATCATTGAAGGGTCTAAGTTTTTTCAAAAGCTTTTTCTGTGTTTATTGATATGAGTGTGTGGTTTTTGTTCTTAATTCTCTTAATGTGTTATTATACATTAATTGATTTTCTAATGTTAAACTAACTTTTCATTCCTGGTGCTATGCAGTTTTTTATATGTTGCTGGATTCAGTTTGCTAGTATTTTGTTGAGGATTTTTTAATCAGTATCTATAAGGAATATTGGTATATAGTTTCATTTTCTTGTGTTACCTTTGTCTGTTTTTGGAATTGGGGCAGTACTGGGTCTGTCTCATAATTTGAGTTGGAAGTATTGTTTCATCTTCTCTTTTTTGGAAACAGTTTGTAAGGGATAGGTATTAGTTCTTTGGATATTCAGTGTAAATCCTGTGGGCCTAGGCTTTTCTTTTTGGGAAGTCTTAAAATTGCTACCTTTATCCCTTTACTTGTTACAGATATATTCAGATTTTCTATTTCTTCTTGAGTCATTTTCAGTAATTTGTGTCTTTTTAGAAACTTCATATAAGTTACCTAATTTGTCTACATTCGGTTTTCATAGTACATTTGACCCTTGAACAACATAGCTTTGAACTATGTGGGTCTACTTATACATAGATTTTTCTTGATAAATAGAGTACAGTACTGTAAATATATTTTTTCTTATGATTTTCTTAATAGCATTTTCTTTTCTCTAGTTTATTATAAGAATATAGTATATAATACATATAATGTACAAAACACGTGTTAATCAATGTTTATGTTATTAGTAAGGCTTTGGTCCACAGTAGACTAATAATAATTATGTTTTTGTGGAGTTCAAAGTTATAAGTGGATTTTTGATTGCATGGGGGATCAGTGACCCAAACCTTGTGTTGCTCAAGGGTCAACTGTATTCTCTTATAATCCTTTTGATTTTTGTAAGATCAGTATTGATGAAACCTCTCTCATTCTGGTTTTAGTAATTTGAATATTTTCTTTTTTCTTTGTCTAGCTAAAAAAGTACATCAGGCTTGGTTATCTTGTTGACTATACTTAAAATTGCCAAGGTTTTAAACTTTTTTCATATCTAACTTTACATACTTGTATTACTGTTCATAATTTCTTGTTCATTTTTTAGGACTGTCTTGTCTTCATTTATCTTTTTGAGCATCCTAAACTTAATTATTTAAAAAATATTGTATGGTGACTAACATATCATAATAAAAAAATAGTTTGAAATTAAAAAAATAAAAAATACTTATCAATATTTTCTTTTAAAAATTATTTATTTATTTGAGAGAGAGAGATCAGGAGCGGGGGGAGGGGCAGAGGGAGAGGAAGAAACAGACTCCCCGCTGAGCAGAGAGCCTGACCCTGGGATCATGACCTGAGTTGAAGGCAGATGCTTCACCAACTGAGCCACCCAGGCGCCCCTAATATTTTCTATAATTTAAATTTTATCAGGATGAATTCTTCCCCCCAGTGGCTGATTTTATTGTCTTTCTTAGCATTTGATTTTTTAATTTTTTTTGAATTTTGATTTGTAGATGCACTTGGAGTCGGACGATTTTGTTTCCTTATTCTATACATGCCTACTTTCTCCTGGCTTTTTAGTGTTTGTGGTTCCCTATGCCTGGCTCCTTGGACAACAGACCCAAGGCTTGCCACTTTGTTTCTGATCTACTGCATGTTTATAGAGATGGGTATTTGCTATATATTTCAATGGTTTGTTCTTTGTTTAGAGCAAAGGAGTGTTTCCTCATCTGTGAAAAAGGAGTGATAATGGTACATATGTCCTTGGATTGTCATAAGTATTAATTGAAAGTCTATATGTAGAGCGGTTATAGCTATGCCAGGCATATATGAGTATTCAGGTAATGTTAGCTATTAATGCAATTAAGAGAGAGCAGGAATTCGTGCAGAAATTGTCAAAATGCACTCAGTTGTAATTGTTTATTAATTTATTCAGACACCAACTACTGTGTATTATTATTGACATTGAATATCAATGGATAGATTTTAGCCTGGTAGCATCTTTGAAATAGTGGAAAATCAGTGCAATAATCAGGTATTTGTATTCGATATTGTGGTGCTAAATTCACTTTAAATTCTGTGCAGCATTCTAGAAGCAGCTGAAATGTTCCTCCGGAGTGCATTTTCTAATCAGTGTTAAACATACTGTCCCTCCTGTGAACGAATTGCCCGCTTGTATTTCTTTAATGACATGCATTATATTTCTTGTTAATTTATGTATGTTTCTTGTCCATACAATGACCGTAGGATTTACTGACTAAACTGGAGCATTTGGGGAGTGGAAGGTGGTGCTCTTCATAATTATGCCAGGATGAGTGGCATGAGACAGAACTATCCTGGGTTATCCAGGGCAATAATGCCGCTCTCATTGTCTTCCTTTCTGGAATGTCTTAAGAATCATCCTTATATTCTGCGAAGTACCCATGACAGTCTTGATGGTAACAGGTGGTCAGTAAGTATTTTGTGCAAGAATTACCAAATAACAAGTGAACATAGGCAGGCAGTGCATTATTTTTGTTATTTACAGACTTTTTAAATTTGAAGTATTGAAGTTATTTGTATGTTTTCTAAATAATAATCTAATTTGTCCGTTTAATTAGAAGGTCAGTAACACAAGTGTTTGGCAGTATGCAGTGTGAAAATTCCGCTAACTCTGAAGGGAAATCAAACTGATTCAGAGGATTCATTTGAAAAATTAGTGCGCCATTACTAGATTTTCTACAGAAATACAAATCATTTACATATATTATCTGTCTTGCTTTAATATAAAATACTATTAGGAGAGTCTTTAATTAAAATCACTTGACATCACATCTATTACAGTTAGTGCTTAGATATAGTTGCAAAGCCAATGTGCCCTGGGGAGTAGTGCCACCTACTCACTGCTCTTCATTTCCTCTTGATAGGATTTCACTGATGCATTTTATAGTCCAGGGTTAGTCTTCCTTGGCTCTAAATTTTTTTTTTTTTATTTCTTCCGAACTCAGAAAGGAGGAATGTGACTGATGTGACATTTGGGGCATCTTGGGACTGGGCATTGTATTAAGACAATCAGAATAATCCATATATTTTGATACCGTGCCAAGGATATCAGGTTCAATTTATATCCAAAGAAGTATTCTATTTTGTTGGTCAGAATATGTCTTGCGAATTGACATTCGAAGGGATCACATATAAAACCTCTCTGTCTGTCTTTCTGTGTGTCATCCTGTATTCTCTCTGTCATATCATCCATCTCCTTTGTTTTGCCTTTGATGGAATATTATATTTGATTCCTTTTTTGTATGGTAACAAAATTTTATATGGGCTGTTAGGTATCTTTTATATTTTTGTTTTGTTATCTAAAGGGAATCCAGTTGTTACTAAATTACATTTTGAAACTTCTCAGTAGAAAAATTTTAATCTTTTTCCCCCAATGCATAATAATATGAATTCAGGCTTTCTTGTTTTTTTAAACAAAACAGAGTTATTGAGATAATTATTAGGGATTAGCAAGACAGATCACTTTGGTGGCAGGAGAAAAGTCTTAGTAGCCAGATGATTTCAGTTTGACAAGCCATGGGGTGTTATTAGTCGTGAAATGCAAGCTAGCCTTGGCAGTGCTTATGTCTTGTGCAATAATGCTTTGCTAAAGGCTTCAAGTCTAAGCTGTTCATTTGCATAGATGTTCAGAGTATTCCTGGGAGCTAGGCATGATAGATTGTATTTATATCCTACAAAATGAATGTAATGTTATTGAATTTAATAGGTAAGTGCCTATCTTGAGGACATAAATATCAAATGACTGGAAGGAAATGGATATGAGGAAATGTGTTTTGTTTAATTGTTAGTTTGTTTGTTTGTTTTAATACATGAAAGAAAAAGAGAAGGGAGTTGTCCGGTTAGAGAACTGCACTCATGCTAGTCACACAGCACTGTAAAAGAAGTATTGTGTGGCTCGAGAACTGCAACACTAACGTAAGGTGTTTGAGGCTTCTCTGTAGTTCAGAGATGCACTTATGCTGTTCAGGGCCACAAACACATACTGAGCCAGAGGCTCTCTAGACAATAGGAAAATAAGGATCAATAATTCACAATCAGTGCTAAACTGATCTGTAAACTGCTAAACTTTTTTTTTTAATTACATGTCAGTTGTGGTTAAAATTATTCAAAGCGAATTATTGTTCTAGTGGTACTCATATCACGCTAAGGGGAATGTTCTCTAAAATGGTTAACCTGCTTATCAAAAACTCATTCCAGATAAGTTTTCAAAGAATGTCTACTAGTGTTTATTTATTTATTTTTTTTAATTTTTATTTTTTTTGAAGTATATTTGACATACAATATTATATTAGTTTTAGGAATATAACGTAGAGATTTGACAATTATATACATAATGAAACGGTCACCACAATAAATGTAGTTACCATCTGTCGCTGTACAACATTATTATATTACTGACTGTATTTCCTATGCTGCACTTTCATCCCTGTGACATATTTGTTTCATATCTGGAAGTTTGTACCACTTAATCGCCTTCACTTGTTTCGCTCATCCTTCTATCTCTCTTCCCTCTGGCAACCACCAGTTTTTTCTCTGTATCTGTGAATTTATTTGTTTGTTTGTTCATTTGTTTTGTTTTTTAGATTCTACATATAAGTGAATCATATACTATTTGTCTTGTTCTGACTTATTTCACTTAGCATAATACCCTCTAGGTCCATCCATGTTGTCATGAATGCCAAGAATCCATTTCTTTAGAAGGTCAAGTAATGTTCCATTGTGTATATTTACATATATATACATACATATATATGTATGTATATATATATCACATCTTCTTTACCCATTTATCTGTTGATGGACACTTAGGTTGCTTCCATATCTTGGCTTTTGTGAATAATGCTGCAGTGAACACAGGGGTGCATGTATCCTTTTGAATTAGTGTGGTGTGTGTGTGTGTGGTTTTTTTTTGGGGGGGGGTAAATACCCAGAAGTGGAATTACTGGGTTGTATGGTATCTCTATTTTTAATTTTTTTGAGGAACCTCCATACTGTTTCCCACAGTGGCTGCACCAGTTTGCATTCCCACCAACAGGGCAAGAGGGTTCTCTTTTCTCTATATCCTCCCCGACACTTGTTATTTATTGTTTTTTTTTTTTTTTAAAGTAGGCTCCACACCCTGTATGGAGTCCATCATGGGGCTTGAATTCATGACCCCAAGATCAAGACCTGAGGTGAGATGGAGAGTTGATGCTTAACTGACTGAGTCACCCAGGTTCCCCTTTATTGATTTTTTGGTACTAGCTGTTTTGACAGGTGTAGGTGATATCTCATTGTGGCTTTGATTTGCATTTCTCTGATGACTAGTGATGTTGAGAATCTTTTCATGTCTCTGTTAGCCATCTGTACATCTCCTTTGGGAAACTGTCTATTCAACACTTCTCCCCATTTTTAATTGGATTCTTTGCTTTTGCGGTATTGAGTTGCATGAATTCTTTGTGTGTGTTTTTTAAAAGATTTATTTATTACAGAGAGCAGGGGGGGGGGCAGAGGGAGAAAGAGAGAGAGAGAATCTCCAGCAGACTCCCCTCTGAGTGTGGAGCCTGATGTGGGGCTTGATTCCATGACCTCCAGATCACGACCAGAGCCAAAACCAAGAGTCCAATGCTTAAGTGACTGAGCTACTCAGGTGCCCTGAATTCTTTGTATATTTTAGATATTAACCCATTATCAGATATATGATTTGAAAATATCTTCTCCCATTCAGTAGGCCACCTTTTTGTTTTGTTGATGGTTTCCTTTGCTGTGCAAAATCTTTTTAGTTTGATGTAGTCCTATTTGTTTATTTTTGATTTTGTTTCCATTGCATGAGGAGACAGATTCACAAAAATAATACCAAGGCTGATGTCTAAGAGATTATTGCCTACATTTCCTTTTAGGAATTTTATAGTTTCAGGTCTTACATTTAGGTCTTTAAACTATTTTGAGTTGATTTTTTGTGTATAGTGCATGAAAATGGTCCATTTTCATTCTTTATTCTTTTGCAGGTAGCTGTTGCACTTTTCCCAATACAATTTATTGAAGAGACTGTCTTTTTACCATTGTATTATATTCTTGCTTCCTTTGTCATACATGAACTGACCTTGTATGTTTGGACTCATTTCTGGGCTCTCTATTCTCTTCTGTTGATCTGTGCATCTGTTTTTGTTCAGTAATGTGCCGTTTTGATTACTACAGCTTTGTAAAATAATTTCAAATCTGGGATTGTGATACCTCCAGCTTTGTTCTTCTTTTTCAAGATTGCTTTAGTTATTCAGGTTCTTTTGTGGTTTTAAATAAATTTTAGGATTATTTGTCCTAATTGTGTGAAAAATACCATCGGCATTTGATAGGGATTGCATTGAATCTGTAAATTACTTTGGGTAGAAAGGACATTTTAACAATATTAGTTTTTCTAATCCATGAACATAGAATGTCTCTATATTTATTTGTTTCATCTTCAGTTTTTTTCATCAGTATCTTATATTTTTTAGAGCACAGGTGTTCCAATTCCTTGGTTAGATATTTTCCAAGGTATTTTATTATTTTTGATGCAGTTGTAAATGGGATTGTTTTTCTAATTTCTTTTTGCTACTTTTTTCATAGTGTATAGAAATTTTGTATCCTGTGACTTTACTGAATTCATTTATTAATTCTAACAGTTTTCTGGTGGAGTCTTTAGGGTTTTCTATATAGTTGTCCCTTGAACAATGTGGGGATTAGTGGCACCAATCCCAGTGTAGTTGGAAATTTGCATATAACTTTCAACCACCCCAAAACCTTAATTACTAAGAGCCTACTGTTGAACAAAAGACTTACTAATAACATAAACAGCCAATTAATTCATGTTGTGTATATTATATGTATTATATGCTGTATTTTTACAATAAAGTAAGCTAGAGAAAAGAAAATGTTATTAAGAAAATTCCATAAGGAGGAGAAAATACCTTTATAGTACTGTACTGTATTTACGTAAGTGAACCTTGTATAGTTCAAACCTGTGTTGTTCGAGGGCCAACTGTATATATAGTATCATGTCATCTGCAGTTAGTGAAAGTTTTACTTCTTCCTCATCAACTTGGATGCCTTTTATTTCTTTTTCTTGTCTGATTGTTGTGGCTAGGACTTAACAATACTATGTTGAATAAGAGTGGTGAGAGTGGACATCCTTGTCTTGTTCCTGATCTTAGAGAAAAAGCTTTCAGCTTTTCACTATTGAGTATGATGTAAGCTGTGGTTTTGTCATATATGGCCTTTATTATGTTGACGAATATTCTCTGTAAACCCAGTTTGTTGAGAGTCTTTATCATGAATGGATGTTGAATTTTGTCAAATGCTTTTCCTGCATCTTTTGAGACGATCACATGATTTTTATTCTTTGTTTTATTAATGTGGTGTGTCATGGTGATTGACTTGCAGTTATTGAACCATTCTTGCATCCCTGGAATAAATCCCACTTAATCATAGTAAATGATCTTTTTGATGTATTGTTGGATTCAGTTTGCTAATATTTTTTTGAAGATTTTTGCATCTGTGTTTATCAGGGATAATGGCCTGTAATTTTCTTTTTTGTGGTACCTTTGTCTGGTTTTGGTATCAGGGTAATACCGACCTCATAGCATGAATTTGGAAGAATTACTTCCTTTTTTATTTTTATTTTTTGGATAGTTTGAGAGGGATAGGCATTAACTCTTCTTTACATGCTTAGTAGAATTTACCTGTAAATCATCTCGTCCTAGACTTTGGTTTGTTGGGAGGTTTTTGGTTACTGATTTAATTTTGTTACTAGTCCACTGCTGTTTATTAACATACTGAAGAATGGTCATGGATGTGTAAAATTTTTTATTTTCTCTGTTCCAGATTGCAGTGCTATGCCTTGTATGACAAAAGTCCTCTCACCAAGAATACCTTTGCCTTGACACTTGTGGACAGTCAGACCACGTGAGTACAAAATCTGAATAGGTAGAATTGGTTATGAATGAATCTGAATTGGTTAAATCAGCTAATCAAAAAAGAAAAAAAAACAACGCCCCCCAAAGCCCCCACAAAACAACCAAAAATGTTGTGATAGATAGACCAAAGAAATAGTATCTATTTTATTTGTGACATAAATTCTAGATGAGGTAGAAAACTCATCTCTTTTCCCCATTAACTTATTATTTTAGTGGGGTCTATAAAAGCAACAGTGAAATTTTTATGTCAGCTCATTTTTCAGGGTATTTATGGCAACCAGTTAGAAGAAATTTAATGAAAGCATTTTTGGGGTTTGTTTTTGTTATTCTAAAAGGGCAAAACTCCTGAACTTTTTTATGTGGAACTATTTTGCAGAAAAACACTGCTAAGGAGTGCTAAAGTGGCAATGAAACAGCCCAACAGAAAGAGGAAGCTTAGTATGGATTCCAAAGAGCATTTGAATCAGGACGGATGCTTGGTAAGATGTCAGTTCCGGGGCCCTTCCTTTTAGTTTGTGCTCACTGTGGAAATTCACAATGTAATTGTATAGTTCGTGTAACCACAGCAAAGGTGTTCATTTCAATGACTAGGAGCTGATTGCTTCTGGTTGACTTTTATACACATTTATATAAATGTCATTAAAACCTGGTGACATTTTAAAGGGTAATATTCATTTTAAAGTGAAAGGAGAGCTTTTTTTAAATTTTAAAAACATTTTAATGCATATCCTTTGAACACATTTACATGTACATATATTTTAAACATAGCATATTGCATGCATGTAAATAAAATATTGTACTATGTATATCTCACATGGCATGGTAATTAATACAGTTCTAGCTTATGATATTCTGTGACCAGACAGTGTTGTCCAAGATTTTATGGTGGTATTTACAAACACAGTGCATTGCTATGATAAGATAATTACTTCTGTGAAAAATACTTAACAGGATTTATCTTTCATGATAAATGCTTTGATACTTAAGATTTTATCAAATAAAATCTCTTAAATAATCTCCCTTTCTCTTAATTTCCCACCATATATGTCCTATTATAAAGAGGTATTTCTCCTACTGAAGGGAATTATTTGATGAGTAATCTAAAAAAAAATCTAAAAGATAAAAAGAAAAAATAATTTACCTCCCCCTCCAAAATCAGTTATCTAACAGTCATTTAAGGAGGCACTTTAATTTGATGTGGAGACATAGATTAAAATGTTAAGAGTAGTTATTACTAGATTATTGGATATGGGTGCTTTTTATATTGTCTTTTCTATTCAGATACTTTACCACTAATACGTGTTACTTTTTGAACTAGACATAAAGCTATACATATGTGTGTATAGGAAAATGCCAGGAAGAAAATCCATGAAATAATAGTCCTGGTACATCTTAGTGGGAGTTTTAGAGACCTTCCTCTGCTCCCTCCCTTCCTCCCCACCTCCCTCCCTCCCTCCCTTCCTCCATTCCTTCCTTTTTAATGATTTATTTATTTGAGAGAGAGCACTCACACATGTGAGTAAGGGTAGGGGGAGAGGGAGAGGGGAGATAATCCTCAAGCAGACTCCCTGCTTATTGTGGAGCCCGAGGTAGGGCTCGATCCCATGACCCTGAGATCACAACCTGAGCTGAAATCAAGAGTCAGCCACTTACCTGACTGAGCCACCCAGGTGCCCCAAAGAGACTTTTCTTTTTAACAATGGAGGTAATTGATCATTATCAAGTGAGGGACAGAGATTTCGGACTGGAAGGGGTTGAGTTTGTTCGGGTTCTCTAGAGAAACAGAACCAATGGGAGTAGTTGACAGTCCTGTCACAATCCCTGTTCGCAGTCTTTGTCCCTACTTGATAATGATGAATTATATGTATATGTGTATATATGTATATGTGTAGAGAAAGATTTATTTTAAGGAGTTGATTCATACAATTGTGGGGGCTGACAAATCTGAACTCTACAGGCCAGGTTGGCAGACTGGAGACCCAGAAAAGGGTTGATGTTGCAGCTTTGAGTCCAGAGGCATTCTGGAGGCAAAATTCCCTCTTCCTAGAGAGGTCAGTCTTTTTTCTCTTTAGGCCTTCAGCTGATTGGATGAGGCCCATCCACATTATGGAGGGTAATGTACTTTACTCAGAGTCTACTATTTGAATGCTAATCACATCGAAAAAATACCTCACAATGACATCTTGACAGCTAGAGGATGTAATATGCATCTTGCTTCTAGTTACGTATGCTCTTTCCCTCTGGCAACTTTTTGTATTCCTACAAATTTCAAGGTAGTAGAAGTGACCAGGAGACCTCCATAGTGACTATTTTGGTGCTAGTGGGCCATTAAAGCATTCTCATTAGTGACCTCTCATGGGCTCTCACCATGTATTGGTCTGGGTTTTGGGGTCTTCATGTGGGTTGTGGTTATGCATTTACATATTGCAGTTGGGGAAGTGACACAGTGTCATACACTCTTTGGTTTGATGTCAGGTTAGGTATGGTGTGATGAACTCCAGGAATTAAGTAAGACATGCCAAGTGATGGTCTTGTCCACAGTTGGTTTTCAGATGTCAACTGTAGGTCTGTGTCCTGTCACAGAACTGCTTCCTTTGGATCAGCCTCACCGGGAGGTGAGGTGGTTAATGTGGGATCGAGGTCCAGTTCCCTCTGAGGTCCAGATTGGCTTCATCTCATTTCTATGAGAGTTGATTGCTCTCAGTGTACCCCAGAGAACTTGCTTCTAACGGGTTCCTTGGACCAGACTTAGGAAGACCTGCACCTGTCTCAACTTCTGCAAGGATGCCATTTTTCTCAGCATTTTTGGTTTGTGGTGTCATGCCCTCTGAGGAGACAAGGTATTTGGTGCGTTCACAGTTGTTCTTGGATAGCGGTTCGTCGGCTGTTGTCTCTAGAACAGCAGCATCGGCATCACCTGGGGGTTTGTTTGAAATGCAATTTCTTGGGCTTTACTCCAGACCTACTGGATCAGATGTGCTGGGGGTGGGGCTCAGCAGTCTGTATTTTATAAGGCCTCAGGGTAATTGTGGTACGCTCTCATGTTTGAGAACCACTGTCCAAGGAAAATAGCTAGGCCTGTCTTCCCTTCTATAGTCCTAGAGTTAATCAGTATTGGCTGCTGCATATTTCTTACATTTTTGAGTTTAATATTGTAGACCACCTCTCCTGTCCAAACATATTTGCTGCCTTTTCTCAGTATCGTTTCCTGTCAAGCTGCTGAAATTATTACCGTCCCTTCTCAGCACTTCCGTTATCAGCATGAATTTTCAGCCTTCTCTCTCTTCTGTATTGGCACAAATCCCAGTTTTCTCTTGAAGCCTAACTTGGTTTCTAACTTGATGCCAGTAACTTTACTGTTATTTGCTTTCCATGTTGGGATTTTCCCATTTTTGAACCCCAGAAGTGCTCAACACTTATATAGGTGCTGTTTGAGTGTGGCGCCTAGCAGGGTGGATTTCCAAAATTATCTGTTGAATGATGTTTCTGGTGTCTAATGGCATCTCCAGGCAATCTCTTACTTCTTTGATCATAGTAAGATAATGATATTTCAAAGGGCCACATTACTGATTTGAGTTTTGAGATGTTTGGAACATATAGTTATTTTATTTTATTTTTATTTTTTTAAAGATTTTATTTATTTATTTGACAGAGATAGAGACAGCCAGCGAGAGAGGGAACACAAGCAGGGTGAGTGGGAGAGGAAGAAGCAGGCTCATAGCAGAGGAGCCTGATGTGGGGCTCGATCCCATAACACCGGGATCACGCCCTGAGCCAAGGCAGACGCCCAACCGCTGTGCCACCCAGGCGCCCCAGGAACATATAGTTATTTTAAAGAATGTTCACATAGGATAATAGAAAAGATGTGCATTTAGAATGAATTCCACATTATACTGTCAGCTAGGGGCTTATTGCCAGTTACAGTGCCCACTTTTATTAGTTAAATTTAATAGTTTAATATAGTAAGCTGCTTTACATCTGTGGCTGTATTCACTGTGAAGAGAAAGGGGTTCAGTCATGCTTGAGTTTGATTACTAAAATCATGTTTGAAATTTGCTTGAAATATCACTAACATTCTTTACTTTCTGTGTTACCCATATGATTTTACAAGTGACAGTTCCAGTCAACTAAGCCAAACAGCATTGCTAGATTAAGCACATTAAACATAAAACTAATGAACAGTTGGGTACATTCTAAACATCTGCTTCTGAGGTAGTAATTTCATATCTTCAATATCTAGTAATTTCCAGATGCTGATAATAATATCTGTCAATGAATGTCTTCTTTCTTCTAAAATGTTCTATGTATTTCTTCATAGAATTTCAAAAGAATTTCAAAAGCATTTCTTTATATTTTCCAATATACAGGTGCATAGTTTTAAAAAATAGTACAAATGTACAAAAATAAGAAGTAAATTTCTTTTTTTTTATTATGATATGGTAGTCACCATACAGTACATCATTAGATTTTGATGTCGTGTTCCATGATTCATTGTTTGTGTATAACACCCAGTGCTCCATGCAATAAGTGCTCTCCTTAATACCCTTCACCGGGCTGGCCCATCCCCCCACCCCCCTCCCCTCTGAAACCCTCAGTTTCCCGGAGTCCATAGTCTCTCATGGTTCGTCTCCCCTTCTGTTTCCCCCCCTTCATTTTTCCCTTCCTTCTCCTAATGATCTCCCTATTATTCTTTATGTTCCACAAATAAGTGAAATCATATGATAATTGTCTTTCTCTGCTTGACTTATTTCACTTAACATAATCTCCTCCAGTTCCATCCATGTTGATGCAAATGTTAGGTACTCATTCTTTCTGATAGCTGAGTAATATTCTATTATATATATGGACCACATCTTCTTAATCCATTCGTCTGTTGAAGGGCATCTTGGCTCCTTCCACAGTTTGGCTATTGTGGACATTGCTGCTATGAATATTGGGGTGCATATGGCCCTTCTCTTCACTACATCTGTATCTTTGGGGTAAATACCCAGTAGTGCAATTGCTGGGTCATAGGGTAGCTCTATTTTTAACTTTTTGAGGAACCTCCATACTGTTTTCCAAAGTGGCTGTACCAACTTGCATTCCCACCAACAGTGTGAGAGGGTTCCCCTTTCTCCACATCCTCTCCAACATTTGTTGTTTCCTGCCCTGCCAATTTTTGCCATTCTAACTGGCGTAAGGTGGTATCTGAAGGTGGTTTGGATTTGGATTTCCCTGATGGCTAATGATTTTGAACATTTTTTTATGTGTCTGTTAGCCATTTGTATGTCTTCATTGGAAAAGTGTTTTTTAATCTTCTGCCCATTTTTTGATTTGATTATTTGTTTCCTAGGTGTTGAGTTTGAGAAGTTCTTTATAGATCTTGGATACTAGTCTTTTATCTGTAGTGTCATTTGCAAATATCTTCTCCCATTCCGTGGGTTGCCTCTTTGTTTTGTTGACTGTTTCCTTTGTTGTGCAGAAGCTTTTTATCTTGATGAAGTCCCAGAAGTTCATTTTTGCTTTTGTTTCCCTTGCCTTTGGAAATGTGTCATGAAATAAGTTGCTGTGGCTGATGTTGAAGAGGTTACTGCCTATGTTCTCCTCTATGATTTTGATGGATTCCTATCTCACATTGAGGTCTTTCATCCATTTAGAGTTTATCTTTGTGTATGGTATGAGACAGTGGTCAAGTTTTATTCTTACGTATATAGCTGTCCAATTTTCCCAGCACCATTTATTGAAGAGACTGTCTTTTTTCCATTGGATGTTTTTTCCTGCTTTGTCAAAGATTAGTTGACCATAGAGTTGAGGGTCCATTTCTGGAGTAAATTTCTACTATACCCACTCACACACATGCTAAACCCCCAAATCATTTTTTTTTTAAAGAGAAGGAGAGAAAGAGTGCAGGGGAGGGACGGAAGGAGAAGGAGAGAAAGAATCTTAAGCAGACTCCACCCCCAGTGCAGAGCCTGACTCAGGGCTCTATTTCAGGACCCTGAGATCATGATCTGAGCTGAAATCAAGAGTTGGACACTTAACTGAATGAGCCACCCTGGCATCCCTCCCAAATCTTTATTTAAAGGTGTGACCCGTGTTTATATTTTCTTGTGTATCTATATAGGAATCAAAAGCAAAAATAGAAAGCTAAAAAAACCCAAACCCTTTATGCACACGTGCACAGATACATACATAATACCTACTGCATGCATGCATGTATCTCAGATGGGCTCCTACTCTACTTCCTATCCTGTATCTTGTGGTTTTTTTTTTTTTTCTTTTTTTTTTTTGGCACTTAAACATGTATGTCTTGGAACACATGCAGATCATGGCACTGTTTTCAGTGGTGTTTAGTATTCCACTCTGTGAATGTACCATAATTCATTTAAACACTACCCTTCCCTAAACATTTAGGTGATTTTTAGTTTTTGTTGTTATCTGCTGTGTTAAAACCAAACGTTTGTATTCATATATTTTGGTATGCTTTTGTAGCTGATTGACAGATAAAATCTTAATCTATCTTGATAAGGCTTTTATATCATCTTCCAGAGAGGTCACCCAGTGTAAACTCTCTCTGGGCCATCTGCCAGAGTGCTTCTTTTGCTTAGGTTTTGTTACACGTCTGATGACTTTGTTTACCGAGATCTGTCACGTGGATGAGCTTCATTCACCGAGCTGCTGCGGGTTTGAAGAGGGGAATTGCCCTGGCTCTGGTAGATTCCTTATGCCGTGCTTCTTCATGCATCCGTCATGAAGACAGGTGTCCTTTTCAGTAGCCATTTGTTGTCCTTTTCCACTCACCACTGTTAGAATTGACTGACAAAGTGTAGGTACATTATAATTGGGGAAACTAAGCATTTATTTTTCAAAGTGATTTCATAGGTGTTTGGTGCGTATGTTGGTGTTCTGGGCATGAAACCCCAAACCATATGTAGGCTGTAAAATTTCAGATTTCCTGAATAAAAATGCAAGTTTCCCCCCCCAAAAAGGAAATTTTCTTTGACTATATAAGAATAAAATAATTGTGTGTGTAAAATATCTGATACTGGATAAATATTTGTTCCCAGGCTTCCTCTTCCTCTGAACCTCTTAAAATCTATGACTCTATATCTGATTAGTGAAGTCTAAACTTTGAGAGATAGAAATATGAGACATTTATTCTCTAAAGGATCTGAATAAATCTGAAAAATAAATTTATTATTGTTGAATAGAAAATAACTAATTTATACAGGGTAATGTGAGACAACTAACTGCTTAGGCACATTAGTGCTCTTAGGTACATTCAGCCTTCAGAGAAAGGTAGAATCATTGGGGGCTCAAGTCTTGGCTTTGAAGGATGAGGAGTATCTAAGATGTCCATATATAATGCTTTATTTAATGTATTTAGCAGATACAATTTATCTAATACACATTTAATGCTGTTGTAACAAATGGTTCTTAAGTCCAACCTGCTAAAATAAATCAACCTGGTCAAAGGCAATATGAGAGAATACAACTTCTTTGTGTTTTAATATCTGGGTGCTATCTAGGCAGCTAACCTTGAGAGATCAGGAAGTTGAAGGGTCAGAGGAGGGATCGTCTGAGCCAAGGAAGCAGCGTGAGCAAAGGTATGGGGTTGGAAGCAAATATGATATATGTGATAAATGACAAGAGTATAATGACTTGTCTGGCTGAGCAGATGTTGCTATTGGCAGTTGTAGAATGAGTGTTAGTCTGGGGGTCAGAATATTTGGATTTTAGTCTTTGGCTCTGGTGCTAATTAGCCCTATGACCAAGGACAAGTCCTTCACCAGACTGGGGCTCAGTTTCTTTGTTTATAGAACAGGAGTCTTAGATTAAAAGATCTTAAGGGTCTTTACATTTCTGTGAGTCTAAGATTTGGTATGTAATGAAATCGTAAGATAACTAGGATGGACATGAATCTTCTTCTTCTCTTTTCATCTTTTTCTTTTTCTTTCTCTTTTCCTTTTTTTTCCTTCCTTCCTTCCTTCCTTCCTTCCTTCCTTCCTTCCTTCCTTCCTCCCTCCCTCCCTCCCTCCCTCCCTTCCTTCCTTCCTTCCTTCCTTCCTTCCTTCCTTCCTTCCTTTGTTATGTTCAGTTAGCCACCATATACTCTTGATGGCAGAGCATAGGAATTTGTACTTGATATGTGTCTGCTGAACTTGATAAACTAGCAGGAGGGAGCCATGGTTGGCTTTGACTTAGGCATAGTATAATGAAATTTTTTGTAATATCCTTAAATAGATATTGAGAAAATATTTAGGGTAGGGTTGTATTAGTTTCTTAATCTTCAGTAGTACTTAATTTTTTTTTTTCATGTTGTTGCCCTACAGTTGACTGATGTACCAGTTTGCATCAGCCAATAGAATTCATTTATATATTGGGGAACCATAGGAAGGAGATGTTTATAAACTATTTCAGATTTTTCCCTTTTGTTTTTTAGTGGAAGTCTTAGCCAATACCATTTTAAAATATACTTGGGATTTTCTTTTTATTCAGGTAGAGTGAAGCTAACAGATCTATAGGCGACCGCCATTGAAAAATTAGTTTGTTACTCACATTTCCCAGGGAGGGAGCACAGCACACCATGTGGCACTATGCCAGGAAGCCCCAGTCTGCTCAGGGGCAGAGTGAGGCGAAAATGTGGGCAAGAGCCTTTATTGTGTTTTTCACAGGAAGGAATGGCTGAGGAGGATCAAGAAACTAAGGATGTTTAGGATTGTCTGGTTTGAATAATTTTTGTCGTTTCCGGCTTGGATGGTGTCTCTAATTGTCTGGTACCTGGCCCTGGGATAATTTAGGGCTGGAGGACAGCCTCCCAGACTGCAGGAACCTGATGAATAGAGATGAGTGGGGAATGGACTCAGGATTGCTTGGTTTGCATATCAAAGGCATGGTCACAGGCAAGTTGTTGGCTATCTGCAGGAGTTAGTTCCCCTGTCCGCAAGCCCGCAGAATGTCAAAGCATTATAAAATACTGACAATAAAAAACATGATTAATATGAATACTAGAGAGCGATTTCATTCAGAGATTAACTGTATTATTGAATATTTGAATAAAATGAGATCATTTCCTTCTCTCCTTCTGCATCTGAATTCCAGGAGAGCAATGGAAAGTAATCCTCTCCTGTTTTTGTTTTTGGTTTTTGTTTTTTTATCTGGAAGGTTAATTTCATTTGTCTTCAGTTTGTCACCCACATTGGAGCACAGAAAAAGAATTTGAAAAGTGAACTTGAGACAGCAAGTGAAATTCAAATGCTAGTTTATTACTGGAGTTACCAAAGGGGATTTCAGTGTTTTCCAGAGTCCATGACACCAATAAGTGTCACCCTCTATTCTTATGGAAGAGAAGCGATGGTTGCTGGATGGTCCTTCTCTGCTCCAGGGACTGGTCTGAGGGTCAGAGAGGAAGGAGCAGTATCTGGTAGTTCCAAGGTGAGGACTTGAAATTTCTAATCACAGATCAGGAGGTGAAAATCCTTTGTTTTGCTTCCTTGATTGGAATTCATAGATAGGGAAATGTAGACAATGATGAATTACAAAAATCGCTGTAACTTGTAGTAAAAGTATGTGATGCATCCAGGTCCATCAGGAGGTAACAGAATGTGAAGCCTAGTTGGTTATTTTCCCACCTTGTAATCCTCTCTTCCAAAATGATTCATTTTAAATTGGTGAATGGAAATGTACCATAGCAAAAACTTATTTTATGTTCCTTGAACCACTATCTCCCCTTTATCAGAGTGCTAGGTTTTTTTTTTTTTCCCTAAAGCTTTATTTTCAATTTTCAGAACTAAAGTTTGAAACCTGAGAAATCACAGTAATGGTTTTATTTTTCTCAATTCATACTGATTTCCTTAAGTGTTCTGTCTGGGCAGATAAGGAAAAGTGCTCATTTTTTCCTTTCTCTCTTTTTCTTTTAATTAACTCTCTATTCATTAATAGCAGTGTGGATTTATTGCCTTTATGAAATAATTAATTAGCTCAGACAAAAGCAAAGAATGTTAAAACTAGCAGGAGCTTCGGAGAATGTTTAGTCCAATCCCTTTACTTTATAGACAAGAGAAATTAGGTCCAGATAATATATGTCATTTGTTCGTGATTACATAGTTTTGTGGGTGGGGTTGGGATTTGGCCTTAGGTCACCTTATCCCAAATTCAGCATTTTTCCTGTTTTATTGTATGATATTAAATCCTCTTTTATTTACAAAATTGTCCAAGAAATGAGGTCAATGTATCTTAAGAGAAACATAAATTCATTCTTAAATACAAAATTGTGAACTTTCAGATGTATGTCTACATATCTATAACCTTGATTCATTTAAAAAACATACAGACATAAGGAGTTTGGGTAATTTAACTCTGAAGTGAGAGGTAATGTTATTTTTCAGAGGAATATGTTTCTTCTATCTAGGCAGAATTTCAGTAGCAAATAAAGAAGTGTGAACCAAACATCCTAATCTACTAACGGAGTGACAGACAGCATATTATATATTTCTTTTTATATTTGAATGATACAGTGATTATAAAAATGCTTCAGTAACTGTTGTGCTCACATAATCAACTCTCGAATACTATTTCTTGTTACCATTTCAGTTTTTTCAGTAGAACCTCTATGAGAAGAGACTGGTGTTGTTTTGAATTATGTAAATTTCCTGTGTATTGAGTGGGTAAAAAGGGATGAAATTGGGGTAAAGAGCTGCCATAGAAAATTAGACCGATTCAGTTCTTCATTTCACATGCAGTAGAACAGAGGTAGGTAGGATTGGGTTATGACTTTTCTGCTTCCAGCCCCTGCCTGGTTAATGGTGCTGTGCGGCTCACGCTGTGGACCACAGACGTTCAGCAGCGGCATCAGCAGGGGCTTGTTGGAAACTGGTAATCTCAGGCCCCATCCCAGACCTTCAGAATCAAGGTCTGAATTTAATAAGATACCCAGGTGATTCATATGCATGTTAAATTTTGAGAAGCCCTGGATTACAGTTTTATCAAGATGCTGTTTTATTAATCGCATGAAGAAACCGGCCAGGTGGAAAAGTATTGGAATTCATGCCTTCATTCAGCAAATATTTGTTGAGCTAGATTAGGTGCCAAGTTATGTTTTGGGGATGAGAGATGGTTAAGATACTGTCTGCCTTCAGTAAAGCTCATCAAAGCAGGTGAGACCAATAAGACAGATGATGGTAGTGCAATGTGATAGGCCCAATAATAGAGATTTGTATATGATATTTCCGGGCTTCAGTAGGTTACCTAATTTGCGTGGCTGGAGTGGGGAGGAGGAAGTAGGAGCAAAGAAAGCTCCCCGAGTTAACTCCTAAAGGATAAGTAGGCAGGTATTAGTTTTCTATTACTGCTTAACAAATTACCCCCAACTTACTGCCTTAAACAGCCATTTATTATTACCTCTCATTTTCTATAGGTCAGACATCCAGGCGTGACTTAAATGGATTTTCTGCTTAGGGTCTCAAAGGGTAAAATCAAAATGTTGGCCTGGCTGAGATCTTTTTTGGGGCTTGGTGGCCTCTTCCAAGCTCATGTGGTTGTCACAGAATTCTGCTCCTTGTGGTTATAGGATTGAGGTTCCTGCTTTTTTGCCGGCTCCAAGAGGCCCTGCCGTTCCTTGTCACGGGCCCTCTCACAGATAGCAGCCTGCTCTTTCAAGGCCAGCAGGAGATCCTTCTGCTTTAGTCAGCTAAGGTGGAGTCATCTATTGTAATGCGGTCAAAGGACTTTGGATCTGCACATTTGAAACTTGGTGGAGGGACATGTGGGTTCATTGCTCATCTTGTCTATGAGATTGAGAGCGGGTTGGTAGGTGTCAGAGTGAACAGGACAGGGGGACGCAGGAGAGCAGCAGGGATGGTTGCACACAAGAGGCGGGAAGGCAGAGGCGAGGCCAGAGTGGTTCAGGGAGAATGGGCGAGGGCAAGGTTGTCACAGTGAGGGTGAGAATGTGATAAGGAGTGGGGGACAGCAGAGTACATTTAAGACTTTATTCTTTCCTCAGTCAACCATTCAGGAGTAAACATCTATCAGATGATGGGTGGTCCAGTGCACAAACACAGAACGTTCATCTGTGCCTTAAAACCCAGCGCAGTTCCTCTCATATAATAATTGCTCAATAAATGTTACTTATTATTATTTTTAAAGATTTATATATTTGTTTGAGAGAAAGAGAGAGAGCATGAGAGAGGACAGAGAGAGTGCACAAGCAGGGGAGCGGCAGGCAGAGAGAGAAGCAGGCTCCCCGCTGAGCAAGAAGCCCAATGCGGGACTCAGTCCCAGGACACTGGGATCATGACCTGCGCCACCCAGGCATGTGCCCTCAGTAAATGTTTTTTAAATAGGTAATTAACTCGGTAAGGATTTAAGATTCTTCTCTACTCTCCCCTTTGAATTCTTCTTTCATCGGAGATTCTGTTCATTTGAGATATGTTTCTTCAGTCGGTAAACACAAATAGGTAGGCTAACTGAATTTTTATTAAGTCTGGATATATTCTTGGCAGTTTGAAATCTGGCAGAACACATGATAGCTACCATGGGGAGTCCGCCACGTGTCATGTGATGCAATAAGGTTTCACCCGTGGATCTCAATTCAGTAAGGAAGTTAACATTATCTCCAAATCACGGATCAGAAAACTGCGGCTCACGGGAATGAAATCCCTTGCTCAGAATCACACCACTAGTAAGGTGCGTTGGGGATTGGACCTCAGACGCCTGACTTTAAAACTTGAATAGAAGATAACTCGCTTATTGTATGTAAAACACTGAATAGCCTAAGGAATCATATTAAAACACAAGGTTGTCATAATTAAAACAGCATGTTACTGCAAACTGAAAAGATAAGCTAAAGAAACAAAAGAGAAATGCCAGAAGCAGAAGCAAATGCACATGGGAGTTTAGTATATAGTACACCCATGTCAGGACAGGTGAATAGCCACCTAGCAAAAATATTGGGTGTTTTCTTCACACTATATCTTGGCTCAAATTCAGATTTATCAAAGATTCAAATGTAATAAATAAACTGTAAATGTAATAGACATAAACAAAATAGAAGGTTTTATAATTTGGGGGTAGAAAAGGATTTTCTGTTATTCAAATCTAGAAGCCATGAAAGAAAAGTTTGGTTATTTCTTAAACAACAAAAATCTCTGCATACCATAAAAAAGTGAAAAAAGACAAATGGCAAACTTGGAAAAAAAGAATAATGCATCTCATAATGTAGACAAAGGACTAATCTTCCTAATTTATCAAGACCCAAAGATGAGTAATCGTTCCAACAGAAAATGGACCAAAGATGTAAAGGATATTTCACAGAAAAGGAAATACAAGTGGCTTTTAAATATACAAAGTGATCTTAAGTTTCTTCATAATGAAACAAATGCAAATTAAAACTATAGCGAGATATTTTTCACTCATCATCTTGGCAAAAATCCAAAAACTTGATAACACACCTTGTTGACAAGGCTATGGGAAAACAGGCCCTAATCCAAGGCTGTCGAGTGGGGTAGCTCATGTGGGGGTTAGCCACAGGAAAACATGAGTCTCTGTTGACCAGCAGTTTCACTTCTTTTTTTAGATTTTTTAAAAGATTTATTTATTTATTTGAGAGAGAGTGAGCAAGCATGAGAGAGAGAGAGAGTGAGCAAGAGTAGCAGGGGGAGGGGCAAAGAGAGAATCTCAAGCCGACTCCGTGTTGGGCATGGAGCCCAGTACGGGGCTTGATCTCATAACCCTGAGATCAAGACCTGAGCCAAAACCAAGAGTTTGTCACTGAACCAACTGAGCCACCCAGGTGCCCCTGGCAGCTTCAGTTCTGAGAAGTCATCCCATAGACATCCTCGCACATACGCAAAATGACGTATGTGCTAGTTTTTCACTGGAGTGGTATATGACTGGAACAAAGGATTAGAAACAACCTAAACATCCATAAATATGGAACCAGTTAAGTAAATCATGAAATATCCGTTCAGTATAATACTGTGCAGCTGTGAAGAAAGAACGAGAATGCTCTTCATAACCTGATAAAGATCTCTGAGGTATTTTGTTCAATGAAAAGAGAGGGAGAAAACAGTATTATGATGTGCTACCTTTGTACGTCAGAGCAAGAGAAGGAGAACATGTATTCATGTTTCTTTGTATTTTTATAAAGAAAACCTTGCAAGGACATATTAGGTCTAATAACAGTGATTACTGGGTGGAGGTGCTGAGTTGGTCAGTTGGAGGAGGATGGGTGGGGAAGTTTTCACTGTACCACTTCTTTCTGTGTATATTTTTACCTTGAACCATGTGAATTCAAAAAACAAATATGTATAGGAAGATACCAAGCTAAGGCATCTCAAGGAATGTATCACAATCAATTGTATATGGCTGTATCGGCAGGTGGTCACCTGGTTTGCTTACCTGTCAGTAAAGAAACATTAATCACATATCTCAATATATGTGGATTACTTGTTTATTTGACAGTTGTGTGATTTACTATTTTACAATTATGTTTTGTACCTCAAAGCCATAGACCAAAAAAGAAACTAAAACTGTGTAATATAAAAATGAAATTAACAGTATTTATTTTAACAGTTACAAACAAGTTTGATCTCATTAAAATATTAATATGCATGATTCTTTTTTGAAAGCTTGATTCAAAGCTTTATGTTGCCATTATCTGAAGTCTGTTTTTTTAGGTTCGGCTGTGATGGTTGTCATAGCCAGGATGACTGAGTAGCCTGGTTTGTCGAGAACCTAGGGGTTTCCCACACATGTACTTCAGTGCTGTGACTGGTCAGTCCAGGGAAAAGGGGTCAGTCAACCTTGTCATAGCTTAAAAAGATATATCCCAAAGATATATAGGACTAACTTGAAGAAATGATCATTCGCCAAACCTACTACGTCATGACACTCATTTCTCAGCATCTCCCATCAATTATGTGAAGATTTTTGTGTATTACACCTGCTGAATTTTCATCTTCCCTGATGACAACCAGTTTTTCTTGGGAACCAATCAAAAGTATTGCATATTTATATTTCCAAAATTAAGTTCAAAGCCCACTGAAACGCTTCATTTGGAAGATTTTAAAATTGGGAAACTGTTCCCCAATTTTTAAGTGTATAATTGTGAGTTTGTATAGGGGGCATACATTGTTTATGGCCACAAAATTATATAAGTGAAACACATTTCTGGATGCCCATTAACAAATGCTCTTTGTTACTATGAGTATCTTTCAAGAAGTTATTCCCTTATCTTTGTTAGGTGGTTAGCCTTCCCTCCAGCGTTGCTATGAGAGCTTGCTCTGTGGAGAGTAGCTCAGCCATGTTCTTGTTCGGCACTTGTGTTTGTCATAACCAGTCTGTGGTTTTTTTCCCAGAAGAATCTTTGAAGTCCTTTGTCTCTTCTCTGCAGGTCAGTTTGGCTAAAATTAGATAACGTAATCTTGACTGAGCCTTAATAAACTGTCATAGATGCCAGTAGGTTGAAGGAAAAAGTAGGTACGTTGGAGAGCTTGGCTTTGGTGTGGAACTTGCCTCTTCCGTCAGCTGGCTCTGGCACGACTTTCACACCCACGCAGTAGGGAGGCGCCCTTATCAACTTCAGTATTAACGTTATTGAACCTTAGTCTCTCTCCTATTTTAGCCAAACAGTACTAAAGGATTCTTCCCATTTCCAAATGAACATGGCGTGCCCCGTGGGGTATTTGCACACCCACCGAGGGCACTGGCTGCTGATGTATTATGCCTGTCTTTACGGTGTTTTTCATGGCGTGGCTTCCTGCACACAGAAAAGTTCATTTCTGGTGTGTCAGACAGTTATCCAAAAGTGTCTAAGCCACGTTTTCTGTGTTCTAGGAGCAAGCTGAGGAAGAAAAGAAGCCCAGGGATGGTGCAACCCCGTTGAGTCACGGTAATCAACACCATCCTTTGTAGTTTTAGTACACAGTGAATAACTTTTAAATGAAGTTTTTATTGGATAGCTTTCATTGTTTTATGTTTACTTAAGTCTATAATCATAGTATCATTTATTGACATTGTGTTATATACTCTTCTATAGATTTTATCAGAGTCATCTAAGATTTCTAAATATGTACATCAAGAAAAATTTGAAGCTCTGACCTCATTTATTTGCCTTTTAAAACTGCTTTAAGTAAAACAACTTCCGATTTGTAAACCTTCCCTGTGAACAAGATAATAAGAGATGCTACTTAGTTTATTATAATTCTTTGCTTGAGCTCTTCCCAGAGTAGTTTAATCTTCTAATGATTGCATTTGGACTTTCCCATTGAAGTCACGTTTTAGAGGAGATTGTTCATTTGCTCTAAAATGAATATCCCTCATTATGGTTATTAATACGTCAGTAGGTTTTAGATACCAGCTTTTTAATATTCAGCTAATTCTCTGATGTTTTAAGTTTATTGTTTATTTATTTTTTTAAGAGAGAGCACAAGTGGGGGATGTGGGGGAGAGGAAGAGAGAGAATCTTAAGCAGGCTCCATGCCCAACGTGGAGCCCAGCACAGGGCTTAATCTCACAATGGTGTGTTCATGACCTGAGCCAAATCAAGAGTCGGATGCTTAACCGACTGAGCCCCCAGGCGTCCCTGTGATGTTTTAAATTTAAATCAATAAATGCAGATGGTATTTCTCTGGAATATATATTCCATTATTTTGTGATTATTGCTATATAAGCAGACAACTGTTATTAAATTTTCTGTAAAATGTAGTTGAATGTCTAATGTTTGTGCTACTCTCCATAGGAAGGAAGCATACACATTTGATAAATCTTTTCTAATGATCTTTTAAACGTATGTTAAATATTTGTTGAGTAAGCTTTTTTTAATAAACAATGGGAACAACTAAAAATACATTGAAAAAACGACAAGCAAAAATTGAGGTTTTTAAAGACCATTTTATATTGCTTAGTTTTGGGACAAAATATTGAAAATTTGTGATCTTCCATCTGGGACAAAATATTGAAAATTTGTGATATTCCATCTGAATGCTTTTAAAATAAAAGTTGTTTTCTGCTATAAGCAAAATATGTTGCTTTAAATTCTTTTCTTCTCTTGCTGTCAGCCAGTCCCATCATGTTCTTTGCTGAAAAAGCAAAATAGAGTGCAGTAATTTGGTAATTATGTAACTTGATGTTCAGCTCCATTGAAATACACTTTAGTTATGCAACACTGGAATTCTAGAAATAAATTTGGACTGTACCTGGCCCTAACAGCGGGATTTTTTTAAACATTCTTTCTTTCTTGTGAAAGAGGTTGTGATTTATTATGTTGTTATTCTCCTCTGCAGCTATATTTTCACACTAATGCAAATTGTTTTAGATTCTTTTATTCCATGGTTGCCGCATTTATTCTAGAAAAAGAAGAGGCAGTTAAGCCAACAATTTAAGAATATTCGGTCTTCAAAACTAAGATCTTTTAGTAATTTAGTATTAATAGTTCCATTTTAGCCAAATATGTTTATTGTAAATAGTTTTTCAGTTTTAATAGAAAGTGACTTTTGCCGTTGTTTTTCCATTGTCAGACTAGTTTTTATGGCTAGTGGTCCATTCTCTAAAGTTTCAACTGTGGTTTATTCTCAGATCTGAGGTTGTTGCTGTTTGCCTCAACTGTTGAGCATAGCTACATGTTTAGAAGAAGGATGGGCTTTAGTTTGCGCACACAGATGCAACAAACTGCTAGTGGAAATGGAAACTGAATTATCTGAGGGGCTTTTGAGGTACTGCTTTTAGTGGGATGAAGGAAACTATTCCCTAAATTGCCTATTGTTGTAATATTACAGTGGGGGTTTTCTTTGTATAATTTCTGGAAATTGTTTTTTTCTCTAGGCTGCTTGCAAAACAAAAGAAGATTTAGTCACTTACCTATGTCTTAAAAATAATAACAAAAGAAAAGCAAAAAAATTGTACACATACATATTTATATGTGAACAGAAAATTGTATTGAAAACAAACATTTAATTCTTAGTCCTGATTTAACAAAAAGGAGGACATTTCTGTGGAAATCATTACAAAATAATTTATTGAGAGCATAATCTGTGCCACTAATACTGACTCCCGTGTTATAGATGCTGAGGCTTTGAGTGGCCCTTTGACTTCTCCAGGGTAAACAACTAGTGAATGGTGGATCCAGTATTTGAACCCACATGTAGTAATTCTAAAGCTTACGCCCTTTCCACTTTACCTGCTATTTAACATACTCCCTTCTTTGTAGCTATGAAGACAAAAGTAGAAAAAATGAATCTTGTTTAGAAATGTGATGGGAAAAATAACTGCTAGTAATTAAGGTGCTAATGCTATGTAATACAGCCGTCTGTCCATGAGAACTGGCTGAACTAGATTTTTCCTGACATAGTCATGCCCTGAGATTTATTTTGTTTGGTTCTTTTAGAAGCTTTCTGAGCTATAATATTCCTGGTGATTCAAAATTTTAACAGTTGTCTTGGATACCCCTAAGAAAAGGTTTGTTTTAGTAAGTATTATTTGTTAATAATCATTTATGACTGAAGGTAACCCATTAGTATTGTCAATCACTCCATAATCCCAGACCTCTACATTTGAAGTCTCCAAGATAAAAACAGCTCATTTCTTCAGTGGGGTGAGTGATTGGGCTTTCCCCCTTCTAAATTTTAAGTGTTCTTTTTAATAATGCTTATATTTGTTTGGTTGAGTGTTGGGGCAGTGAGGTCTTTATAAACATAAAAGGAGTAGAAGGAATCATAAAGGAAAATGAGATATACGCACATCCAAATTAAACTTGTACATCAAAGAACATCATAATAAAAATTAAAATGGAAATAAAACAGCAACTATTTACCACAACTACTGACAGGTGGTCCATACACACAATGGATTTAGAAGAAATAATGAGATACACTAAGATCTCAATGCAGAAACAGACAAAAGACATGAACAGGAAATTCATGGAAGAGGAACTAAAAGTAGCTAAAACAGAAATGTGTTAAATACATTTAGTCTTACTAGAAAGCAAAGAAATACACATTTAAATGTAACAAACATTTTTTTGCCTCCTAATTAACAATAATTAAAAACTTGCTGATACTGCTTGCTGATGGGCTGGGGGAACTGGCTTTCAGTATACCGCTCTTGGGAGCGCAAGTTGTTCCATTGTTTTGGGGAACATACTGATGGCATTTATGAAAAGTGTTAAACATTTTCTTCAACTCAGGAACCCCACTTTTTGGAATTTCTCCCAATGGAATAAGCCATCTGCATTGAATTTATGCATATGATATTCATTGTGGTACCAATTATAAATGGAGAAAAGTTGGAAATAATGTAAATGTCCAGTGAATTTGGAATAGGTAAAACACTGTGGTACAACTGTGTGTAGACAGTTGTGTGGTCACTTAAGTGCTTTTGAAAAACATAAAATTACATGGGAGGGAAAGCTTATGATAATCTATTAGGGAGGGAAAAAGCTCAGGATAGTAATCTCAGTGATGGTTGAAAAAAAATCACGTATCTATAGCATAAAAAGAAAGATGTTAACAATGATTATCTCTAAGTTGTGAAATAAAAGAATGCTTTCTATCATTTCCAAGGGTTTTTGTTTTGTTTTGTTTTGTTTTTGTTTTGTAATTAGTAGGTAATCATGGTACAGTCAGGTAAATATTGAAAAATTAATTTGGAAACTTCTGAACATTAAAAGTTTCAGTTAGTGGAGTGGAGGATGTTGTTGGAATGTCTGTTTTTGGATTTCTTCCTTTTTTTGTAAGTAAACATTCAATTTTGGAATAATTTTAGATTTGAGAACAGTTGCATAGTGCAGACAGTCCTGTATGCCCTTCACTGAGTTTCTGCTAACATCCATATCTTATATGACAGTAGGACATTTGTCAGAACTAAGGGATTAACATTGGTACATCACTATCAATAAACTGCGTACTTCATTCAATTCCACCAATTTTTCTACTAGTTCTTTTTCTCTAGATTATCGTTAGAATCCTCTGAGCATCTGGCAGTTGACTGTCACCTGCTACTGAACCCTGCCTCCCCGTGTTTTGCTTCAGCCCAACAGAACGTGCAGTCTAGACCTTGCTGTCTGAAGAACGGTGTCTTCTGCCTGCAGGCTGCTGCTTCTGGCCTTATCCAAGTCGTTGGCTCCTTCAAAACCTCATTATCTTCTCTACTCTGCTTATTTTGTATTTTTCTCCCTCTTCTGTTTTCTCTCAGCATACCCTAGGGCATTTGGCTTTTAAAAATTAAGTTATATAATATGTTACGTCTCCCACTTAAATTGGGTATCTTTTAAAAAGGCTTGTGATCAGGTCCAATCTGGCCAGTAGGACTTACTGTTTAGTATACTGAAGTAATAATTTACTAGAGCTCTGAAGAATTAATTAGCTCAATGGCCCAAAGAAGAATTAACATAGCTTTCAAAAGTGCTTAACTTACTTTCAGGGAGTAGTTTCGGTGCTGGGGGATATGGTTCATTAAGTGATTCTAAAAGATTCAAAGATGGTCCTTTGAGCATTATCCCTGGAGTCTTTTGTTAGAGTAACTAGTTTACTTTCTGGGTGTAATGACAGAAATAGTTCCTTGCAAAGTAATTATATGTCAGTGGAAATAATACCCACATTTTTAAAACTTTGTGAGAGGTCTGTTCATTCTCACCAAAATAGTTCCTTACCTAAGAATGGACAGCAACATCAGAAAAGGGAAAACCAAATCTATTTTACTTTAGTCCGTTCTTATTTTAAAAATGGCATTTACTGTCATTAAATGGATAGCTAAATGTTTAGGTATTTGACAACTTTGAACCTAAGGAATTAGATTTGCATTGAACCATGTAACTGTCACTGGATGATAAGCAGGGGACTTCTTTGTCACTAATACTTTTCTCGGGGGAAACTTTAATAAAACGCATCTAGATGCACTTTAACAAAAATAAAACAAAAAAAGATGTTTTCTACACACAGACACACAATACTACTCTGTAAAAAATAGTTTTTAGTATATATTTTCAAATAATTTATTTGCTCTTGAGAGTGGTTTGTAAGTGAGCTTATCTTTGAACTTAAATAATAAAGTTGTCAAACCTCCTCTACAGTTCTGTCCCTTCTGGGTGAATTAGCCGTAGTGTGAATACACACTCTCACGAAGGAAAGGAGCACGTTTATTTTCTTCCGGGACTCAGTCAATAGATGATATCAATTAATAGAACTGTATAAAGCGCAAATATAGGGGAAGGGCCTGTATTCATAAAACATTTTATAAAGATTTTATGTGCCATGTTAATTCTTTAAAATATGAAAGCAGACATCATATTACATCATATTACAATTTTTACCTCATTAAAGACCTTCCTGAGAAAGCCTCCGGATTATTTATGTTCTCAAGCTGTCCTGTGGAGGAACCTCTGCTACTTCTGTTATTACAGGTGCCTGGTGGATAATAAGAGTGTTGAATTCGGGAAAGGGGACCCAGTGCCCTGACTTTTAGATTGATTTAGCAAAAGAAAATGTCACAGAGCAGTGCTTAGCTCCAGCGGGGGTGTCTGAGAAGCTTCGAGCGCTGCAGGCCTCATGGCTGTAAGGAGGGCCGGGCCTCGGCCTGCAACCCTCTCCTGCCTGAGCAGAACACCCCATCGTCTCCTCCTGAGGGTCTTCCTTGTTCTGTTCCTAAAACCAGAGACTTTTGTTTCACCAAAGGATTCTTTCCACTAATGTGCTTTGCTGTTTTAAAGCATATTTGATTTTTGTTCAGCATAATTACCTTTTGCTACTGAGATTAAAGCTGCTACTTTGGGGGCATTTCAATATTCGTTTGAACCTAAAATGTTTCCTGTGAAATATTTAATTTGGACTATGGGCTTATTTGCTGACATGCCTGTGTTTAATGACTACTTCATCTCCCTGCGCTCTCTTAGCACCGTACAGTGAAAGCATTCTTCTTTCCTTAAATACATTTCTTAACAATTTGGAACTATTTCAAACTTACGGAAAAGTTGCAAGTACAGCTCAGAGACATTTTTTTCCCTGAATTACAGAGTACATTGCCAGCCTGATACCTCATCACCCCCAAACGCTTGAGTATGTCCTACAAACAAGATCGTGCCCTGCCCAGCTATAGTACGGCCATTGAAGGCAGGAAGTAAAAGTCGATACCTTACTGCCAGGCAAGCTGCAGACCCCACTCAGGTTTCACCAGTTACCCTGATGATGCCTTTTGGGGGGAAGGGATCCAGTTCAGAACACGGCTTGCGTTTAGTTATTTGCCTCTCCAGGCTGCTCTGCCTGGACCAGCTCCACAGCTTTCCCTGGGCTTGACCTCGATGCTCTTGACGCTCGCGGGCCAGTTATTTTGTAAATGTTCCTCATTTGGGGTTTGTCTGGTATTTCCTCATGATTGGACTCAAGTTGTACATCTCTGGGGAATATCACAGAAGTGATGCTTTTTTCCCCCCTTGGCCTCCTATCAGATGGCACACAATTATGATTTGTCCCATTTCTGATGATAACTTACTTTGATCTCTTGATTCAGCAGAGGTCTGCCAGGTTTCTCCACTGTAAAGTTAAGTTTTCCTTTGGAATTAGTAAGTATTACAGGGAGGAAATTAGAAACTCTAAATATCCTATTCTTCACCTTACTTACTTATTTTCTCCCTCTCTTTCCTTCTTTCTCTCTTTCCTTCCTCCTGTCCTCCCTCCTTCCCTTCCTTCCTTCCTTCCATCCATCCATCCATCAATCCGTCCATTCGTCAATCTAATTTATTTATTTCAGTATGGACTTGTGGTTCCTTATTTTTTATTCATTGGATTTTAATCAGTTTCTGTCAGTATTTTGGAGCCAAATTGACCGATGTTTGGCCAGTAGGAGCCCCTTCAAGTTGGTGTTGGTGTCTTTTTGGTAGGTCTGTATTATTGTTTGAGCACTTCCATATTTTGTAATTCAAGATGTTTTAGACTCATCGTGTACTCTCCTTGCCTTGAATCAGTAATATCTCCAGAGAGCTCTCGTTCTTTTTCATGGTTGGGGTTAAGTGTGTTCGTTGCTCTTAGGTTGTCATTGCTCCCAGGCCTTCTCAGTGGACACAGCTAAGGAATATCTCTTCATATGTTTATACACACACATCTACATACATACAGAATTATGCATACTGTACACATACACACACACATGCTTCATGTCAGCATGTATTTTTATTTATATCGGTCTCTCTGTATCCTGAAATCTGTGAATTCACAGTGGTAGCTCCATTTCCAGTCTGATCCCTCAGGATTCATTCTAGTTTTCCCCTTCATAGATTTGAATTTCAGCTTTTGACAGTGAGAAATGTAGCTCCCGTTATCTTTAGTATATTTACTTATTTGTTAAATCCTCCATTTATCCTCCCATTATCTTTAGTATATTTGCCATTTGCTAAATCAACCATTGTTGCTACCACCCCTCCCTGGCACGTGTGACCACCTTGCCTAACTCAGTCTCCACCCCCAGGGCTCCCCCCCTCTTAGATGTCATCCTCAAGCTCTTTTGCTCAGGCCCTCTCTGCAGGACACCATTCTTACCCTAACTGGGCTTTTCTCCTCTGCACCATGCTGCCCATCCAGGGGGCGCCCTCCTTGCTGCATTTGGGCTCTGACTCTACACTCGGGGCCAGCTTCCCAAGTGGATGCCCTCAACACCTCGTTTAGGATTCCTCTACCCCCTGCTCTGTTGCCATTGCTTCCCTCCGTGGTGACACCCCCCCACACACACACCCTGCCGGGTTCTCAGACTCTGTACTAGACTCCCCCACATGTGGCTACTTTCCTTACAGACCCTCACCCTTCCCATCCTTCCTTGTGGATGCCTCCCTATTTTGTCACATATGGCTTTAGAACAGGGGAAGGGAGGGACAGACAGAAAGAAAAGAGAAGGGGAAGGAGAAGGCCAGGAGGATGAGAAGAAGAACATGGTACCATTCTTGAAGGGGAGATCAGGAGAAAATGAGGAGCATCTGAAGTGGTGAAAAAGCCAACACACAGGGTGGTGAGGAGTTTTGAGTGTGGGGGTCCTTCTCATGTCTCCCGGCTGACTGCCTCTCCCTTCCAGGTGAGCGCCATGTGTAAGCAGGTAATGCTTGAGGCTTCCTTACATCGGGGTAATCCAGTGTGGTTAACAGTCATCTAAGGGTTCCGCCTTTCTGTGTGCATGGTACTTTCCGATCCCACTCTAGGCTTCAGATGTGCATTTAGCTGTGTACCCTCCTTCTTCTCCCAACCCTGATGCTGACCTTCCTCCGTTGCATTTGGACATAATTCGTGAAGTTACGAGGCACAGGGGAGAGTCAAGTATGACAGTTGTGTTTTGAGTCTCAAGGCCTGGGATCAATGTGGGTGTGACACTGGGGCTTCCACAGAATTCGCATGGATTTCCCTACACAGCCAGGAGACAGGAATTGCTGGTGTGTCCTTGCTGCTTTGCTAATGTTGTTAGTTGTTTCAGTGTTTAAGTGCAAAGCTCCATTCGTACAGCAGCTCACTTCATAGAACAGATGAATCCCTTAGAAATGCAGTTAGAATGTTCATGATTAGTATCTTATTTTTTCTATTGATTTCCATATGTGTAATTGAACCCTATATTAAAAAAAAAAAGGTTTCCTTTAAGACAGCATCTGATTCACACTGAAGATGTTATAGCGTAATACACAGAAACTTCCCTAGAGTTCAGGCCAGAGCTGGCAGATGGGTGGGCACAGATAGACGGCCGGGTCCTGGGAGTCCGGCCATGAGTTTGTCGTGAGCCCAGGGTAAATGTTATCTTCTAGAAGTCCACCTTGTAGTTTCTTTTTAATATACGAACGGAAATAAAGAGTGTGTGCTTAGAATCAAAGAGACCTCGTTTGAATTTCGGTTTTGCCACTTCACTGGCTATGTGACTTCCAACAATTGTTTCACATCTCTAAGCCCCAATTTTCCTGCTTATAAAATGAGAGTAATAGGTAATCTTTCTTAGCCTATAATACTGCCAGGATTGTATGAGAATGTATTTATAATGTGTTTGGGGCTTGGTAGAGACTCAACAAATGGTATTTTTCTTGAAGAGCTTACATAGAGAATTTATGTATTTGTTTTCAGTAGTGTTTAGGTTCTTTTTGGTCTCGGTTCTCATATTTTGCTTAGGTGATTTCTTAAGGACAGTTTAAAAAGTATCTACTCTAGAGAATTAGCATTAGGTGAAGCATTTTATTTATTTATTTATTTATTTATTTATTTTATTTATTTATTTTTAAGATTTTATTTATTTATTCGACAGAGAAAGACAGCCAGCGAGAGAGGGAACACAAGCAGGAGGGGTGGGAGAGGAAGAAGCAGGCTCATAGCAGAAGAGCCTGATGTGGGACTCGATCCCGTAATGTCGGGATCACGCCCTGAGCTGAAGGCAGATGATTAACCGCTGTGCCACCCAGGCGCCCCTGAAGCATTTTTTTTAAAGTGTTTTTATCTTAAGAAAGGAAATATTTTTCTTTGAGGAATAGACCATTACAAAGTTTAAACCTTTAGAGTTTATTTATTTTCTTATTTAGTTTTAGTAACCTTTACGTCCAACGTGGGGCTTGAACTCACCAACCCGAGATGAAGAGTCACACGCTCCACCGACTGAGCCAGCCAGGCGCCCCCAGACCTTTACAAACTCATTTGGTTTTCTTCTCTGCTGTGACTGGAAGCAGCACAGTGTGTTTGTCACAAGTCGTTCCCGAAAAATCTCTTTGGCGGGTAGCTCTGTGCAGCAAATAAGTTTTTGGAAAAGTGCTTTAAATGAAAGTTGAAAGATTGTTGCCAATATTCTGTGACTGTTGAGATAAAAACGAGCACGGGAAAATGATAGTGCCATGGATCTGGTCTTTAGTCAGTTCAACAGATATAAAAAGCATATAGGGTTGTAAAAAGATACAAACTTTCAGAAAACTTGCTGAATGGGTCCATTATTTTGGGATAAAAGAGATCTTATATTTGATTTAAAATCATTCCTATCTTAGCAGAACCCATGCCCCGCAGCCCTGGAGAGAGGAAGACGCTCCCCGGTTTGGCGATGGTCCTGCCCATCAGATGCCCTAGCTGAGACCCAGATGGCCACCTTGACATCTTTTTTTGACTTTGCATGGGCAGTCTGTTATCAGGAGATGTTGGGTTTGCTTCTGGAATATTTCTCTAGTCTGTCTACTCTTTTCATCTTTCCTTAACTGTGAATCCTTGTTCTTCTTTCCAACCCTAGTGCTGACCTTCCTCCACTGCATTTCAACATAAAACCCAAAGCTGTGAAGCACAGGAGAAACCCACTTGAATCCAAGCTGTCACCCCCATCTGCACATCCCAGCTCATCCCCCAGACCTGTTCTTGAGATGACCTACTCCAGTCTTCACATTGCAGCCACACTGTTCTTTTTATTTTATTTTATTTATTTTTTTCTTTTCTTTTTTATTTTTTATAATAATTTTTTATTATGTTATGTTAGTCACCATACAGTATATCCTTAGTTTTTGATGTAATGTTACATGATTCATTATTTGTGTATAATACCCAGTGCACCATGCAATATGTGCCCTCCTTGCTACCCATCACCAGCCTGTCCCAATCCCCCACCCTCCTCCCCTCTGAAGCCCTCAGTTTGTTTCCCAGAGTTCACAGTCTCTCATGGTTCATTCCCCCTTTTGTTTACCCCTCCTTCATTCTTCCCTTCCTTCTCCTACCAATCTTTCTATTTCTTATGTTCCTTTTAAAACACAAGCCCGGTCCTTTGCTTTGCTTACAACTTTTCTAATGCTTTCCATTGCCTTTAGGATAGGATATGGGCAAGTCTTTAAGGATTTAGTAAAACTTAACCCTGGAGAATTTGGCCCTTTCTTGCCTCCTTAGCCTCCTCTCCAGCTGGGCGTCTACCCATCCTTCATGTTCTGATGGCTGTCCTTATTTCAGGTTCTGTCACGGACCCCTGTACCTGCCATGCTTCCTGCCACAGTGTCCCTCTTCTTTCTCTCTCCAGATCTGTCTTTTGCCTAAGTGTAGTATGCACCTGTTATTAATGCCTATAGAGCCTCACGTTTTCACCTGAGGAAAGCTTTCCCTGATCTCCCAGACTAGGCTGAGCTGTCTGTTCTGTGCCCTTAAGACCCTATACTCTATGAGAGCACTTAGTACAGTTTAGAATTCTATTTTTGAATATTTAATTCTTACCTACTAGATTTTTTTTCTAGAGAGAGAGAGTGCACACACATGTACACAAGCGCACAAGTGGGGCAGTGGGGCAGAGGGAGAGGGAGAGAGAATCCCAAGCAGGCTCTACGCTTAGTGCAGGGCTGCACGTGGGGCTTGATCTCACAGCCCTGAGATCATGACCTGAGCCGAAATCAAGAGTCGGGTCGCTTAACTGACTGAGCCACCCACTAGATTTAAAGCTTGTGAGTGAGGCCTCAGGTCCACTGTTGTGTCCACAGAGCTTAGCACATAGTAGGTCCTCCATAGGTATTAATTGAATAAATGACCAGAGAAAGCAGTTGATGAGGCTGCAAGGTGGTGTGGGCCATTGGAGAAGCTCCTTGTTTGCTGTGCGAAGCTGGTTGAATTTTGTCTTCTAGTTAATAAAGGGACTTTGAAGCTTTGGGAAGGAGAGTGATAGTGTCTCTTGTGGAGACGGAACTGCAGGGGAATCTCTGGAGAGAACTGGGGTGAGCTTGTAGGCAGGAGAGGAACGGAGGGATCAGTGTACTGGCAGGAGCTGGTGAGATGGGGCTGCTCAGCTACCGCAGAGCTGGCGGTGCCTGAGAGGAGGAGACGGCCCCAAGGTATTAGGAGGTGGAGCCGTGGGAATGGTAAAGGAGTGACTGCAAGGGCTGCAGGAGGCGTCATCAGAACTAGTGTGTGGAGACCATTCACTGACTTAGGGAACATGGAGATCTCACTGGGGGACAGCGCTGGATTTTTGTGTGGAGATTGGGGCCTGTGGAACACTCCAGTGGTCTGCATCAGAAGCTAGTGAGAGGGGTTGGGGGCAGCTTGGATGTGAGGGGCAGCTACATCAATGTGTAGGTAATAGGGGAACCTGTGAGTACAGGGAAGGCTGAGGATAGCCCTCCGGTGTGGAGAGGAAGAGAAGCCAGCGCGGAACCAAGATGGAGCCCTCAGAACCATGCAAGGAGCGCTAGGTGGCCGGGCGCTTTGGGGTGGGGTGTGCAGTTCTCTGTGTGTCCCAGGACTGACTGTACAGCACTCCGTGTAAGTAGCTGGGACCGAGAGTGAATCTGTCTCTGTGATAGAGGTTTTGAAATAGAAACATTTTTTTTCCCAATTAAGCATGAATTTCTATAAAGCCAGGTTTTAGAAGTTTATGACGCTGCTATTTTAGTTTTGCTGTATGTTGATAAGTATTCTACCAAGATAAGCGTATGGGTTGCCATTTTCTTTGTACTTTTAATTATCTGTAGTCGTCTTCACAGTGCTTAGGATCTTATGAGAAATTATTTTTTTATGGTAGTTGTTATAATTAATCCTTTACAATAGCATATCTGAATTCAGTAGTTCAGGATTTAATTTGACAAGGATGCCACATTTTATTGATGATTTTAAAAACATAGGCAGATGCTTTGGAATTGAAACCAGTTATTTAAATCAATACACATTTAAGTCTTATCAGGATAATGGGTCCATTGGAATAAGACATTTATACGAAACTAAACCTTAGGGAAATCATTTTTTTTTTTTACATCTTAAAATGATTAGCTGATTTGTTAGATACTTCCCATCCCTAAAACGTTATGACTATATTTAAAACAATTTTAGAGAGTTAATGTCATAAGCTTTCTGTACAAAAGAATTCTAGGATAGTAAAGGATTTTTGGTGCTGTCTACATGTACTATTATAAATTAGTTTCCTGAACATCAGCTTAAAGGGACAGGAAAATATTAGCTATGAGTGCATTCTCTTGGTTCTTTTATAGTTTCTATATTTTATACAGTGAACTTCAGTTCAAATCAGAGAATATAGTATCTACTATGTGATGTTTATTTTACTAAGCTAACTTACCATTTGTGAATTCCTTCTTATTTTTCAAGCAAATTAAATATGATTATTTGGCCCACTTTAAGAGTTATTGAGTATTTAGAAAATTTTTGGTGGTGAATTTGAACAGTTTACTGAATATCAGTGCTTATTATTTCTTTTTTTTTTAAATATTTTATTTATTTGACAGAGACAGCCAGCGAGAGAGGGAACACAAGCAGGGGGGGGTGGGAGAGGAGGAAGCAGGCTCATAGCGGAGGAGCCTGATGTGGGGCTCGATCCCATAACGCCAGGATCACGCCTTGAGCCGAAGGCAGACGCTTAACCGCTGTGCCACCCAGGCACCCCTCAGTACTTATTATTTCTGACATACACTTCTCTATTAGTTTCTTATAACCATGACTTAGCAGTTCCAACAGCAGAAATTTATATTACAGTTGTGCACATTAGAAGTCTGACGTGGGTGCCACGGGCCAAAGTCAAGGTGTGGGCAGGGCTGCATTCCTTTGGAAGCTCCAGGGGAGGTTCTGGTTCCTTGCCTTTTCCAGCTTCGAGAAGCCAGCTGTGCTCCTTGGCTTGTGGCCCCTTCCTCCATCTTTCAAACTAACAAGGTAGCAGCTCTCTTATCCTTCTGTCATAGTGACATCTTCCTCTGATCACAGCTGGGAAAGCTTTTCCACTTTTTTTGTTTCAAAGATTTTATTTGTTTATTTGAGGGAGAGAGAGCAAGAGAGAGCACACACAAGTGGGGAGAGGGGCAGAGGAAGAGAGAGAAGACTTCCTGCTGAGCAGGGAGCCTGACATGGGGCTTGATCTCAGGACCTTGGGAACATGATCTGAGCTGAAGGCAGATGCTTTTTTTAAATTATTTTTTAAAGATTTTATTTATTTGTCAGAGAGAAAGAGAGAGAGCACAAGTGGGGGTGGGGGGTTGGCAGACAGAGAAAAAAGCAGGCTCCCAGCTGAGCAAGGAGCCTAGTGCAGGACTCCATCCCAGGACCCTGAGACTACGACAAGCCAAACGCAGATGCCCAACCAACTGAGCCACTCAGGTTTCCTTGAAGGCAGATGCTCAAGTGACTGAGCCACCCAGGCACCCCATAGCTTCTCCACTTTTAAGGACACCCATGATTACATTGGGTCCACCTGGATAATCCAAGATAGTATTCCCACCTCAAGGAACCTTAACTTAATCACACCTCCAAAATCCCCTTTGCCATGTAATGTAACCTATTCAGAGTTTCTAGGCATTAAGACATGGATGTGTTTGGGAGACATTATTCTGTGTAACTTAAGTTCTCATTTGCAGAATCACTTTGGGCTTCCTCGTAGAAAATGGGAATTGTTCTGTACCTGTTGCTAAGGGAACAGTGCTGTTCTTGAGCTTCCTTAGCACATAGTTTAGGGTCTTTTACTCATTAGGTCTACAGTTACTGCACTTTCTTGTTGCATTTATACAACATTATAATTCAAGTCAGGACTAAGGGGCTCTAATTCCAAAAAAGTCCTAACGAGCTCAGTGGAGAAAGAGGCCAGTGGGGATTAATGGAGTCTTCATTGCTGCTTTGCATGCACTTACTAGGAATTTAATTTTATGAAACTGGTTTAGATGTTTTTACATGAAAATTCTTTAAACAGTGCTAATTATCTTTCAACTAATAACAGTACTCTTCTTTGACCCAGATGGTTTGCTAGTGAACCGAAATTCAATGCTCCTTCATGGATTTTAAACTTACATTCACTGAGAATGATTAGTGTTTTCAAAGGTTAGGAAGCTGTGAGGTGAAGATATGATGTGGGAAGGAATTTATTTTAAATACTTTCAGTATCAAGAGAAAAAACAATTTTGAATAATACTTAAAATACGTTCATTAATTGAAGCCCAGCAGGGGATATGTTGAATAGAGGAAGGTCTAAATTCTGAACAACAGAATTAATTAAATTAATGAAAGCTACAGTAACAACTGGAGCTATATTATATTTAACAGATTACATTAGATGTTTCTAGGGTATATAGAAGAAAAAGGTCAAGGGAAATATTCAGTTAATCACTTTATGAGGTGAATATTGCCATCTCGTATAGATGGATGTTAATTTGAAGATTTACAGTGTGGTATTCATAGGGGAGTATTTTAATATCAACCAGTAATTACATGGGTCTTCTTTAAGAATTCTCAGTGATGAAAATTATTTTCATAGACCTGTCTGCCCCACATTTACTACATGTCAAGGGGGAAATCAGTTAACACTGGTAAATCTGCATACAGGATTTTTACACTTTATTGTACACTTTGCCATTACCTGAATATTCCAATAAGAACTTTGAGATTCTTTAGTTCTTTATTCTCCTCTAGTGACCGAACTGGGCCCACTAAGGAATCCTGGTCCTCAATCAAACATGTTGTTAAAGTGACCCTTCATCTCTTTGGCAGTTTCTTCTTGTCTTCATCTCGTGTTCACCTACCCACCTGTCTGACTGACCTCTCAATTAAGGTGTTGACTATTTCTTCCTCTCTCCACCTGCTTCTCCTTCTCCATCTTGTCTTCCTTCCCTTCTTCCTCCCTTCCCTTTCTTCTCCTCCTCTTTGTTTACTTGCTCTTTCCTTGTATTCTGATACACCAGTCTGTTCTAGTTTTTATGTCTCAGTGCTTTGTCTTTATCTGTTCCTTACTCTGTACCCTCAAGTGTTGAGATTTCCTTGTGAAGGATTTCAACTACGATTCTCTTCGTCTTGCACTTTTTCTTTTGGTGACTTCTATTATCTGGATGCTACCCCAGTTATTTCTGCCCAGTTATTTCATAGCTCAACTGCATACTGGAAGTGGACTCTACCTGCTTATTCTTCACAATATCAATTTACATCCTCCTCAATCTTCTTTTCTCTTTGTTCTTGGTCTGTCTCTCTCTTTGAGAGAGAGAGGGAGCACACGTGCATGCATGTGCATACATGTGTGGGGGGTGGAGAAGGGCAGAGGAAGAGGGAGAGAGAGAATCTTAAGCAGGTTCCATGCTCAGTGCGGAGCCCAATATGGGTGGGGCTTGATCTCATGACCCTGAGATATTGACCTGAGCTGAAATCAGGAGTCATTCACTTAAACCACTGAGCCACCCAGGTGCCTCTCTTCTTGGTCTCTTTTAATGCTGTCACCATTTACCTCTTCTTCTGAGTGAAGCCAGCATATGCCATATAGATCTTAACCTTAATTACTAAATGAGAAAGGAAATCTAAAGACGTGGGAGGGGTGCCTGGGTGGCTCAGTCAGTTAAGCATCCTACTCTTGATTTTGGCTCAGGTCATGATCTCAGGGTCATGGAATTGAGCCCCACATCAGCCTCTGTGCTCAGTGTGGAGTCTGCTTGTCCCTCTCCCTCTCACCCCATTTGCTCTCTCTCGCACTGTCTCTCAGATAAATAAATAAAATCTTTAAAAAAAGAAAAGATGTGGGAGAAGTTTTAAAAAAGCAAAAGTGAGACAATGTTATATGCATCTGTGTAGCAACACATTGGAAACTCTGGAGGAAGTAGGTGATTTCCTAGAAAACTAATGATTACCAAAATGCACCCAAGAAAACGTTGAACATTTGAATAGGCCATGCAGTAGAAGAAACTGAAAGATGAGGTCCAGTCAGAATCATAGCTGAACTGTTCTTCACCTTTAAAAAAACCAGATAATTCCAATGATATTCAGACTCTTCCAGGCCATATAAAAAGATGAAAATTTTTTTATGAAGTTAGCATATGAAACCTGAGGACTATAGTACAAAACCCGAAACTTTAGACTACATATAAATACAAATATGAAATTCTAAGTGACTACTGGCAAATATAATCGAGCAATATATTAGAAAATTGATATCCTATTAACAAAAAGGGTATAATATTCAGTAACACAAAATTCAACAATGAAACAGTTTGATATTGTAAAATCTGTCAACATAATTCATACCACAACAAGCTTAAAGGGAAAAACCATATAAGGATCTTTAACAGTGAAAAGGCTTTTGGTAAAATTTAACTGTCATTCCTAGCAAAAATTCATTTGTAAAATAGGATTAAATATAATAAAAATTACTTACCAAAGTGTAATAGTAAATTTACTAAATAGTAAAACATCATAAACCATTTCAGTTAAAATCAGGAAATAGAGATGCCCACTATCATCGTTGATACTCAGTATTGTCTTGGAGATTTTATTGAATGAAATAAAAAGCAAAATTTAAAGAGTGGTAAAAACTTTGGAAAGAAGATATAAAACTAGATAGATAGATAGATAGATAGATAGATAGATAGATAGAGGGGCGCCTGGGTAGCTCAGTCATTAAGCATCTGCCTCAGTCATTAAGCATCTGCTTTCGGCTCCAGGCGTGATCCCAGGGTCCTGGGATCGAGCCCCGCATCGGGCTCCCTGCTCTGCTGGGAGCCTGCTTCTTCCTCTCCTGCTACCCTCTGCTTGTGTTCCGTCTCTCACTGGCTGTGTCTCTGTCAAATAAATAAAATCTTAAAAAAAAAAGATAGATAGATGGATAGCTGCAGATGTATGATATTTATACGTAGAAAACCCAGAAGAATCTAAATATAAGCTATTAGAATTAATACAAGAATTTTGAGGTCAAATATAACAACTCATTAGCTTTTCTGTATGTTAGCCACCAGCTCCTAGAAATTGAAAAGGGAAAAATATTGTAACCATAAAAGCAATAAAGTATAAAATTTTAGAATAAATTGAACAAGAAATTCTTATATGAAGAGAACTAAAAAATTCTATTCATGCATATAAATTAATATCTGAACAAATGGAAAGACATATCACAAAAATGTCAACTCCCCCAAATTAATATTTACTTATGTTTGTTTTCTTTTTACATTATTTTTTTGAAAGATTTTATTTATTTGACACAGAGAGAGAGAGAGCTAGAGAAGAGAGCACAAGCAGGGGAATCTGCAGGCAGAGGGAGAGGGAGAAGCAGACTCCCCACTGAGCAGGGAGCCTGATGCTCCTGGGATCATGACCTGAACTGATGGCAGATGCTTAACCAACTGAACCACCCAGGTGCTCCATCTTTTTACATTATTTTAAAAAAAGAAATTAATTTCAGGATGCCTGGGTGGTTCAGTTGGTTGAGGGTCTGACTTAATTTTACCTCAGGTTGTGATCTAGGTGTGTACACACACACACACACACACACACACACACACACACACATGCACGCACACACACATGCACACCCCACATCTATTTTTTCTATAATAATATTTTTTATTATATTATGTTAGTCACCATACAGTACATCCCTGGTTTTTGATGTAAAGTTCCATGATTCATTAGTTGCGTATAACTCCCCACATCTATTATACATATTAAAAAATAAACATATATTTTTTGTGGTTCCATAAAATTTTAGGATTATTTGTTCTAGTTCTGTGAAAAATGCTGTTGCTATTTTCATAGGGATTGCATTAAATGTGTAGATGGCTTTGCGTAGCACGGACAGTTGAATAATATTTGTTCTTCCAATCCATGAGCATGGAATATCTTTTCATTTGTTTGTGTCATCGTCAGTTTTTTCATCAATGTCTTATAGTTTTCATAGTACAGTTCTTTCACCTCCTTGGTTGAGTTTACTTCTAGGTATTTTATTATTTTGGGTGCAATTGTAAATGGGATTGCTCTCTTAATTTCTCTTTCTGCTGTTTCATTATTAGAGTATAGAAATGCAGTTGATTTTTTTAATAGGAATGCATAAATCGATTTATTGTAATTCATGGAATTGTTTGGCCTTCTGATTTTCAGATTTCACTACTTAGATAATCCTGTACAAATATCTTTTTGCACAGGTTTTCCCCCATTTATTTGAATTATTTTCTCTTTTTTTATTATGTTAGTCACCATACAGTACATCATTAGTTTTTGATGTAGTGTTCCATGATTCATTGTTTGCGTGTAACACTCAGTGCTCATTACAACGTGTGCCCTCCTTAATACCCATCACCAGGCTAACCCATCCCCTCACCCCCTTCCCCTCTGAAACCCTAAAATTGTTTCCTGGAGTCCATAGTCTCTCATGGTTCGTCTCTCCCTCTGATTCCCCCCCTTCAATTTTCCCTTCCTTCCCTAATGTCTTCCATGCTATTCCTTATGTTCCACATATAAATGAAACCATATAATAATTGTATTTCTTTACTTATTTCACTTAGCATAATCCCCTCCAGTTCCACCCATGTCGATGCAAATGGTGGGTATGCATTTTTTCTGATGGCTGAGTAATATTCCATTGTATATATGAACCACATCTTCTTTATCCATTTGTCTGTTGAAGGGCATCTCGGCTCCTTCCACAGTTTGGCTGTTGTGGACATTGTGCAGCTGATTTCTGTACATTGATTTTGTATCCTGCGACCTTACATTTATCAGTTCTAGTAGTTTTTTGGTGGAGTTTGTAGGGTTTTCTACATATAGTATCATGTCATCTGCAATTAATAAGTTTTACTTCTTCCTTATCAATTTGGATACCTTTTCTTTCTTTCTTTTTTTAATCTGATTGTTGTGATTAGGACTTCCAGTACTATGTTGAATAAAAGTGGTGAGAGTGCACCATGCAATACGTGCCCTCCTTACTACCCATCACCAGTCTATCCCATTCCCCCATGCACTAATGAATCATCGAACTTTACATCAGAAACCAGGGATGTACTGTATGGTGACTAACATAATATAATAAAAAACATTAAAAAGAAAGTGATGAGAGTGACATCCTTGCCTTGTCTTGATCTTAGGGGGAAAGCTCTCAGTTTTTACCACTGTGTATGATAGCTGTGAGTTTTTCATATATGGCCTTTATTATGTTGAGATTATGTTCCCTCTGAACCTACTTTGTTTATCATGGATGGATGCTGTACTTTGTCAAATGCTTTTTCTTCATCTTTTGAAATGATCATATGGTTTTTATTCTTTGTCTTATTGATATGATGTATCACATTTATTGGTTTATAAATATTGAGCTATTCTTGCACCTCCGGAATAAATCCCACTTGAATGTAATGAATGTTATTTTTAATATATTGTTGGATTTGGTTTGCTAATATTTTGTTGAGGATTTTTTCATCTATGTTCACCAGAGAAAATGACCTGTAGTTCTCTTTTACTACAGTGTCTTTATCTAGTTTTGGTAGCAGAGTAATTCTGGCCTTGTAGAATGAATTTGGAAGTTTTCCTTCCTCTTCCATTATTTGGAATAGTTTGAGAAGAATAGTATTAACTGCTTTTTTAAATGTTTGGTAGAATTCACCTGTGAAGGCATCTGGTCCTGGACTTTGGTTTTTTGGGAGTTTTTTGATTACAGATTCAATTTCATTGCTGGTAATCAGTTTGTTCAAATTTTCTATTTCTTCCTGATCCAGTTTTGGGAGGCTAGATGTTTCTAGAAATTTATCCATTTCTCCTAGGTTATTAAATTTGTTGGCATATAATTTTTCTTAATTTTCTTTTAGAATCGTTTGTATCTTTATAATGTCAGTTGTTATTTCCTCTCTTTCATTTGTGATTTTGTCTAAGTTCTTTCTCTCTCTCTCTCTCTCTCTTTTTTTTTTTGATGAATCTGGCTAAATGTTAGTCATTTTTGTTGATCTCTTCAAAGAACCAGCTCCTGTTTTCATTGATCATTCATCTGTTCTATTGTTTCTTGTTTGTTTTTAGTTTCTGTTTCATTTATTTATGCTCTATTCTTTACTGTTTCCTTTTTTTTTTTTTATTCTTTACTATTTCCTTCCTTCTAACGGTTTTGGGTTTTGCTTGCACTTTTTTTGCTAGCTCATTTAGGTGTAAAGTTATATGGTTTATTTGAGGTTTTCTTGCTTCTTGAGGTAGGCCTGTATTGTTATAAACTTCCCTCTTAGAACAGCTTTTGTTGGATCCCAAAGATTTTGGACCATTGTGTTTTCATTTTCATTTGTCTCCATATATTTTTGGTTTCCTCTTTGATTTCTTGGTTTATCCATTCGTTGTTTAGTAGCATGTTAATAATCTCTGTGTATTTGTGCTCTTTCCAGATTTTTTCTTGTGGTTGATTTCTAGTTTCATATCATTTGGTCAGAACAGATGCATGGTATGACTTTGATCTTTTTGAATTTGTTCAGGTTTGTTTTGTGACCTAATATGTGATCTGTTCTGGAGAACGTCTCATGTGTATTTGAAAAGAACATGTCTTCTGCTGTTTAGGATGGAATGTTCTGAATATATCTCTTAAATCCATCTGGTTCAATGTGTCCTTCAAAGTCACTGTTTTCTTGTTGATTTTCTATGTAGATGATCTATCCATTGATGCAAGTGGGGTGTTAAGGTCCCCTACTATTATTGTATTACTATCGTTTAGTTCCTTTATGTTTGAAATTAACTGTTTTAAGTATTTGGGTGCTCCCATGCTGTGTGCAAAAATATTTGCAATGTTATGTCTTCTTGTTGGATTGTCCTGTTAATGATTATATAGTGTCTTTCTTTCTCTCTTATTAAGTCTTTGTTTTAAAGTCTATTTTGTCCAATATAAGTATTGCTACCCTGGCTTTCTTTGCACACCATTTGCATGATAAATGCTTCTCCATCCCTTCACTTTCAATTTGCATGTGTCTTTAGGTCTGAAATGCGTCTCTTACAGGCAGCATATAGATGGGTCTTGTTTTGTGTTTTTTTTAATCCATTCTGTCACCCTATATGTTTTGATTGGAACATTTATTCCACTTATAGTCAAAGTAATATTGATAGATATGTATTTATTGCCATTTTGTTGTTTGTTTTATGGCTGTTTTTGTAGTTTTTCTCTATTCCTTTCTTCTCTTATACTTTTCTCTCATGATTAGTTGGCTTTCTTTAGTGATGTACTTGCATAATTTTCTGATTGTTTTTTGCATCTCTATTACTCATTTTGAATTGGGATTACCATTTGGTTCATATGTAACATCTGCATATAGCTGTCTATATTAAGTTGATGGTCACTTAACTTTGAGTCCATTCTTTACTCCCCTTCTCTCCATGTTTTAGGTATGTGGTGTCATACTTTACATCTTTTTATTTTGTGAGTCCCTTGACTAAGTTTTACAGATATACTTATTTTTACTGCTCTTCGTTTCCTACTTTCCCTACTCTTGCTTTGATCTTTCCTTCTCACCCAGAGAGGCCCCTTTAACATTTCTTGTAGGGCTGGTTAGTGGTCATGAATTTCTTTCCCTTTTTTTGTCTGAAAAACTCTTTATATCTCCTATTGTGAATGAGAGCCTTGCTGGATAAAGTATTATTGGCTGCATATTTTTCCCCTTCAGCTCTTTGAATATATCATGCCATTCCCTTCTGGCCTGGAAAGTCTCTTCTGAAAAGTCCACTGATAGCTTTATATGGTTTCCCATGTTTTCTCTAGGTGCTTTTAAAATTCTCTTTTTATCACTACTTTTTGTCGTTTTAATTGTGATATACCTTTGTGTGAACTTCCTTGGATTGATTTTGTTGAGGGATCTGTGCGCCTCCTGGATTTGGATTTCTATTTCCTTCCCCAGATTTAGGAAGTTTCCAGCTATTATTTCCTCAAATAAATTTTCTCCCCCCTTTCTCTCTCTTCTCCCTCTGAGATTCCTATAATGTGAATGTTATTATGCTTGATGATGTTACTCTGTTCCCTAAGTCTGTTTTCATTTTGCATAATTCTTTTTTCTCGCCTGGTCAGCTTACCTTCCATTACTCTGTCCACCAGGTTGCTGGTTTGTTCTTCTGCTTTCTCTCGTCTACCATTTATTCCATCTAGTGTATTTTAAATTTCATTTATTATGTTCTTCATATCTGACTCTTTCTTTTTTAGTCTTTGTTAAGGGTCTCTCTGATGTTCTCTTTTCTCATGTCCAGTAGTTATCTTTATGATCATTACTTTAAATTCTCTATCAGGTATATTGCTTATATCTGTTTCTTTTTCATTTGGGACATAGTTTTCTGTCTCCTCATTTTGACTGACTGTGTCTGTGTGTTAGGAAAATCAGCTACCTTGCCTGCTCGTGAAAGAAGTGACTTTATGAGGAAGAGGTCCTGTCATGCCCTGCAGTGTCTCCTGTTCAACAGAACCTGGTGTTACAGGGTGTCAACTTGGTGTGTTATGTGTGCTCTACTGTTGTGGCTGAACTGCTTTTTCCTTTGGTGCAGTCGTATGCAGTGGCTCTCCATGTTATGGGCAGTGCGGGTCCCTGTGTTGTTAGTGGGCCAGTCTGGGAACACCTTGGGCTTAACTTGAATCAGACCATGCATTTGCCAGAGATGCAGTAGCACCAAATGGCAGGTCGCTTTCTCTGTATTGTCCCCCCTGAAGCTTCCGTTGGTAGGCAGGGCCTGCAGTCAAAGCAGCTGTCTGCTCCCAGCTCGCTGTGGCATCTGCAGTCTGAGTGGTATGTGTGGTTATCTCTCCCTCTCCCCGGGGCAGGAGTCACTTTGGAGCAGTGCTGGCTCTTGTTGGTGTTGCTTGCACACTGCCAGGCTTGTCTCCCAGTTTGGATGGGCTCCAGCTGAGCGTATTAGAGGGGGCAGGACTGCAGAAGTGTGTGGGCTGGAGGTGCAGTGTTAGTGAGCTTTGTGCTGGTCCACAGGACTGAGGCAGGCTGAGTTGAAGAGGGCGGATTTGCAGAAGTGAGGGAGGGCATGTGTGATGTTAGCAAGTTAGGTAGCAAGTGTCAGCACTGAATTGGTTCTTGTAGGTGGTTGTGTGTTTATGTTGGGGAGTGCAGGAGGGAAATGGCACCCACCAGCTCCTTTGTTCCAGAAGTCTCCTAACAATCTCTGCTCTTCCAGCACAGGCTCTGAGATTAGTAAACAAATTGCTCTTCTGTATACCCCAGTCATTTTTTAACTGCTGCTTTTATGCTGTCTATCCTCAGGGATGTTTGTCGTGCTATCTTTTTAAGGGTGGGGACTCCATTTCCTCCTTCCCTCCTGGCTCTTCCAGAGCTGAGCCTGCTGATTTTTAATATTCCAGATTTTAAGTCCTGCTGGCTGTAAGAACTCATGAAATTTGGCCCCTACTGGTTTTCAAAAGCAAATGTTATTGGGATTTGTCTTCCCCATAGTCTCCCTGGGCTGAGAGTCTTTTTCTCTCCCCTCTCCGCACCCACAGTGTCCTTCGCTCCTGTGGCCAGTCCTGCCCCTCCTGTGGCCAGTCCTGTGTTTGTTTAGCTCCCTACCACACCTCTGCCCTTTCTACCCCTTCAGTGCGGTCTTTTCTCTACATGTAGCTGTGGAGAGTCTGTTCTGCCACTCTTTGGGTCCTTTTCTGGGTTATTTACACTGATGTAGATGTTACTTATCTCTATTCATGGGATGAGGTGAGCTTGGGGTCCTCCTCCTCCACCTTCTTCCCCAGAAGCTCCCAAATTAATATTTAATTCAGTTCCAAAGTAGAATCCCAATTGGTTTTAATTTAAATTTGTTAAAATTACATACTGAATCCCCCCCCCCAACATTCTGGTTACATAGTAACAGGCAAGAATATAGTAAGAAGCAAGAATCTGTGGCACAGAACAGAGAAACCAGAAAGAGGTGCGAGTATGTAATATATTGCATATAAGCTAATATACATAGTACATACAGGTAAATCAGCACAGGAGAACAAAGCGCAGACTTTTGATAGATTATGCTTGTCAAACTGGCCGTCTGTCTATATAAAAATGAATTACAAATAGATTAAAGGCTTCAGTGTTTTTTAAAAAAGGTTTTGCAAGAATATTTTTAGGAGACTAAAATGAAGTCTCTTAGGAGTGAGGTAGAACTTGGTCAGGAGTGGAAACTATATCTATGAAAGAAATGATAGACATGTCAAAATAAGTTTTTATTTGATCTGGAAATATCGTTATTTCACTCCTTTTGGAGGATGTTTTCATTGGATATATAATCTTACTTGACAGTTTTATGGCTTTCGTTATTTTAGAGATGCCATTCTGTTATGTTTTTCCTGCATTGTTTCTGATGAGAAGTCGTCATATTAAAAGTACAGAGCCCCACCTGCTGCTTACCCCCGTTCTCTGTTTTATTTTCTCCTTAACCTTTACTGCCACCTGACACACTACCTATTTTACTTATTTATCTTATCATCTGTTTTCACTCACTAGAATCGATGGTGGATAAAGGTAGGGATTGTTTTAGTTTGTGTCACGTTGTAGTACGAGCTCCTAGCATATAGTAAGCATTCAATGAATATTACTTGAATGAAAAATAAAACAGAATGGATAGTGTCATCAAGACAATGTTAATTGTCCTGTCCACCGTGTTCTCACAGCTCTTGGCTCACATCTCTGCAGTTGCAATTTTCCTTGTTCTGTAATAGTTATTTGGTTCCCCACTAAGCTTCATGCTCCTGAAGGGCAAATACTATATTTTATTCACCTTTGAATCATCAGCACCTAACAACACAGGGTCTCTGTCATAGAAGATTCTGTTTGTTGAATCATTGAGTGTACCTGGCTCACCTTGGTTGTCTCTGTCCTACAAGACTCCCCATGACTGTAATCTCAATTACTCTTTCCAGTATACATGTCCCTGTGCCTACCTATGAATCCTGTCCTCATCACAGACTGCTTCCAGTCCTCCTCCTTGTCACCTCCAGACTTCCCTGGACCAGTGCCCATTCCTTGTTTTCTTGCAGAAAGTATTGTTTTCTGAAAGTATTTCCTCCCTCATTCATCTTGTTTCTCTGGTTGTCCCTTCTCACTACCCTTTACTGATTGTTTTTCGTTGGTGCACGTCTTAAATGCTGCCATTCCCTAAGATTTTGTTCTTGGCCCTGCCTACTTTGCGCTCTGCACACATTCCCTGAGAATCTCCTCTGCTTTAACCCCTTATTCACTGGTGGCCATGAAATCCAAGTTCCCAGTCCTGATCTTCCTCCTCAAAAATCTGTGTTTTTAATGCCTTCACGTAGTTCACCCTAAATATCATGTAGACCCCTTTAGATTTCAGATTCGGCATTTCTGGAAGTGTGGTCATGTTGCTCTCTAAGCCTGCTCCTCTGAATTTTGTCTTGCTCAGGGGCAGGCAGACTCCATCCCCGAAGCTTGAAATGTCGATGTTCTCACTTTCCCATCTCGTCAGTTGTCCAGTTTTGTCAGCTCCCTTTCAGATATCTCTCTGAATTCTTTCTGCTCCTCTCAACCTCAGTCCTCAAAGCCAGAGCAGCTGGCTCATGTCCAGACCTCACTAACTCGTGCCTGCTTGTTGAGACAGCCTCCTTTCTGGTGTCTCTTGTTACCAGTCCTCCCTCCCTATTCAATTCCATCATCTGTACAACTTCCACCAGTAGTATCTTTTTAAAAAAAATTTAAATCAAAACAACTAGAAAACCAACAATGAGCAGGGCAGAGGAGAAATAAGACCAAAACTTACGGCATTGCTTTGCTTAAAAACATTCACTGGTTTCCCAGCACATATAGGCTAAGACTGAAATTCTTCACATGGTGTTTTAATCAGATTCTTTCTTTTGCAATAGAGATCACTCAAGCTTTCTCAACTAATGGGCTCTACTGTAAAAGTACATGTTGGGGGAGAGCATGGGGACTCATGGAAATTGGGACAAGACTGTGGTCAGAGAGTGCCCATCCTGCCCCTATCCTCAGGGTCGTCAGTAGCTGGAGCCTGGCCCCACTCTAGGGCAATGGTTCAACATTAGCTACATCAGAGTCCCCTCCAGGGCTTATTAAAGCAGATTGCTAGGCCCCAGCGCCAGAGTTTCTGATTGAGTAGACACTGAGATTTTAATTGATGCCCCAAATTTGTATTTCTAACAATTTCTCAGGGAATACTGAGGCTGCAGATCCACGTACCACACTTTGAGAACATTTTTCCTTTAAGGCAAATATCATGTCATCTGGAAAGTCTTCTTTGATGATGTCAGTCAGAATTAGTTTTCTCTCTACTTTTCAGATTTTTGCATGTTATGTTAGAACAGCAGTTCTTGCGGCGCCCGGGTGGCTCAGTCAGTTGAACATCTGACTCTTGGTTTAGGCTCAGGTCATGATTTTAGGGTCATGGGGTTGAGCCATGCATCAGTCTTCATGCTCAGTGGGGAGTCTACTTGAGATTCTCTCTCTCTTTCCCTCTCCCTTTGCCCATTTCCTGCTCTTGCAAATAAATAAAATCTTTTTAAAAAACAATTTAAAAAATATTTTATTTATTGGAGAGAGAGCACATGAGTAGGGGGAGGGGGATAGGCAGAGGGACAAGCAGACTTCCCACTGAGGGGGGATTCCTGATGTGGGGCTTGATCCCAGGACCACACGATCATGACTTGAACCGAAGTCAGACACTTAATTGACTGAGCCACCCAGGTGCCTCAATCAATCAATCAATCAATCTTTAAAAAAAGAAAAAGCAGTGGTTCCCAAACTTTAGCCTGTATCAGGATCACTTAGAGGGACTGTTAAAACACAAGTTGATGGTCTCACCCCCAATTTCTGAATCATTAAGTCTGGGGTATGGCCTCTAAAACTTGCATTTCTGACAAGTTTCCAGAGGATGCCCACACTTGGAAAAAGCCATGGTATTCGAACACCTTGCTCACACACCTCTCTTCTCTGCAAAACTCAGATTTCCTCTGTCAGTCCCTTCCATTGCCCTTCTGGGTACTTGCTGCAACACCTGAGCACGAGCGCCAGTCATACGTGTGTGCAGGTGCAAGATCCACCAGATCTTGAATTCTGACATGCTCTTCGAGATCACATGCCCAGAACCCCTGCTTCTCCTCCCTCCTTCATTTCTGGAGAAGCTTTAAAAAATACTTACGTCCCGTATTTTAACTTTTCTATTCCTTCTTGTTCTGTGTCTGTTGTTTTCAGCCTTCCCGTGCCTCCCGGGCCAGCTAGGGCCCCTTACACATTTCACCTCATGTTCACATGTTCCCCAGTCCACCTGGCCATCTCCTTCCTCATCTGCTCCCAGCTGTACTCAAATGTAACCATCTGCTCCCACTCCCAGACTGCCGAGAGCTGATGGAGAAGGGCCTGCGGTGCCCATTGCCCATGTGCAGAATCGCCAGCTTAACTGTGCGGGGCTCTCAGGACTGCTGTGTGTTCCTTCTGTCTGGTCCTGATTGAATTTCTGCCATGCTCCCTTTCCCCACTATCTCCTTGACTCCCAACAGCTGCCCTCATACTTCATGAGGGAGGTAAGGAGTGATGTCCCTCCGTCTTCTTCCCTCGTACCCTGCAAGTCCTCTCTTTTCAATCTCATTGAGCATCCGCCTTTTCATTTCAGGGTCCTTGTGGAAATGCTTCTCTTTCTGCTTCTCTTCCCCCACTGCTTAACCCTCTCCTCTAAGAGCTGCACTTCTCTCTCTCAGGTCATTTCCCTCAGCTGAGGAACTAAAATCTCTCTTTTCCCTAGAGTCCTTAAAAAAGAGGAATTCCTTTCTCATGAATGTTGTTCCCCCTCCCCTGTCTCTTCCTCTTCATTTGCAAACCTCTCCAGGTGTAGCCCCTACTTGTGGGTTTCAGCAGGCCTCCTTGTCACACTTTGGTCCCTTGAGTCTGACCTCTGCTCTCATTCTTCCACTGACATCTCTCCCTGTGACATCACAGCAACACCCAAGCCCAGTAGTTTCTTCTCCCTGCTTAGTCTTACTTGACCTTCTCCAACCTTCGATGGCGCTGATCCTCCAGGCCTCAGGAAACCCTCCCCCCACCCCCGGCTCCTAGGTCTTGCATGTCTCCTTGCGCCCCTTCCAACTCCACGAGTATCCCTCATGCTTCTCCAGCACCTCACTTACCTCTGACATGGACATTCATGTTCTGTCCTTGCTTCTTTCTTGGGATTTCTTCTATTGCCTCTTTCAGCAAAAATTTGGAACTGCCTCTTGTTGGATGTATACACCCAGATTATTCCAGCTACCTAAAATTCAACATCTCTGAAAATAATCCCATCTTTTCTACAACATCTAGTGATGCTCCCTCGACTAGTGAATCTCTTTCTGGGTACCCAGGACTGAACCTCAAGATTATCTCAGCCTTCTTTCTATACCACCCCGCCCCAAAGAGTTGTCTGTCGTGGCCTGTTAGTTTCATTTCTACATTGTCCCTCGGTTTTGTCCCTACCTTTTCTTTAGGGAACATCCACACTCTCTCTTGCCGAATCTGTTGTGTCGTCATTGTCAGTCTGTGGCCTTCGTCCCTCACATCTCCTGCATCCTTACCTCGCCCTGCTTGGTGGGTTCTGATGATACTACCTACCATGCAAATGTCTCTGATGCTTCTCTAAACCATAAGAATAAAGATCAGACTCCTTCGGCAGACTTTCAGGGACTTTCCTGATTGCATTTTTGCCTCCTTGTAATCCAGCAGCCCAGCCTTCTGTTCTTCGTGGCCCTGCAAGCTTTGTGTTAACACTCAGACTCTGGCACTGGAAGAAGCAGCTCCTTGCTTGCCAGCGTCTCTTGCTTTGCTCCTGCTGCTCCTCCTTGGATTGCCTGCTGAATTTCTGTTTGTCTCAGAAAACAATGGTCTCCAGGAAGCTTTCCCTGGTCATAATTAATCCTTCTTCATTTTGTTGCCAGACACGTTTGGGTTCCCTAACTAGTGCCTATTAGCACTCATGTGTTCTTGCTACTCACCAAAACATTGAGTCCTGCCACATGCCAGGTTGGGCGTGACATTTGTCTGTCTGCATGTGTGTTTCCTCAACATGAACAAATGCCATGTGAGGACAGGAGTCAAGCTCCTTGTGTATCTCCCGGCACTTGGTACCTGCTTTGTCTGGGGAAATGAGCGGTAAATGATTCCTGAGTTCAGTTGTATTGAAATGAGAAGCAGCCTGAATGGACAAGTGAAAAATGTTTTAGCAGAGCATGGGCAAGTGGCAGGGCGGAGTTATTATTAAAGTGTGGGCGCTTGGAAAGTGTGGGTATCTTCAGGGAGCTCCCGCTTCCAAGGTTGTTACTCAGCAGTGATAAGCCGCTAACACTAGGAAAACTGTATCATTCCAGTTGGTGCCACAAAAGGCGGCATTATTTACATCGGCGTGTGATAAGATGGGCTGCTTGCTACTGACAGTTGTTTTTCTCACACATCCTAAGTTGTCACCTGATGCGGCGCATCTTTTGAAACGAAGTTGGAATATTGGCATGAAGGGTTTTGCTTACGGCTAATGAAATTAACAAAGTATTGCTCTGCAACAGGAGCCCTAGGATTTATGCTTCTAGCCTTAAAAATGATAATTTGTTCATTCTTTACCGCCTGCCATTTTAAATTTTAGTTCAGAGAATAACTAACAAATATTGTGCAGTTTCCTAGAACTGGATGTTCCCATTGCCAAAGTGAGGCGTTCGTCTATTAGCGATATTTCAGTCTGCGATCCCTGAGGGGGACAAATGGGAGGCTGAGCGGGCAGAGCAGCCAGAACAGGTGCACTGGTGGGGTTTCTAATATCGGGGCTCCTAATAGGACATTTTTGAAAGGAAAAATGGGGTCATGGTAGAAAGAAATGTAAAGTTTGAAAAAAGCCACAGCGTTAGATGACAAGTAGGGCTTCTTTCCATATTTGAGTAGCATGCTATGTTTTTTAGGTGATGGATTTTAATAAGAAGCGTTGAGAAAAAAACTTGAACCCACGGATAGAAAAGAACTTATCTGAAGAATTTACATACAAAGTAAAGGGTTTTTTTTTTATTATTATTGATTTAAGTAAACTCAGTTATTCAGAACTCCAGATCTGAAATGATAAAACAGGAGACAGCTGTGATTTACAGAATTGAAAAATACCATCAAGATGAAGGGTATCTGATCTGGGATATATCATACTCCGTGCAAGAGCCCCTTTTATAGGGTGATACGGCTGTCGGATCCTAGTAGATGTTGTGAGCATTTTGTAAAAGGAATACTTGCAAGAGCTAAAACTCTGGTGTCTCAGTGTGCTGCTCTCTGTAGGGACATGGCCTGGCTCAGTGAAGTGCACCCGTGCACTCATTAGTACCATATGGGCACACCGTTAAGAAAACGAGTCACCGCACCAGCCTTCAACCTGCCCACGCGCTGACCCTGCCTTTCCTTGACTTGTGACTTGGGTTCCGCTCAGCTCCTTTATTTTGTCACCGTGTTAGATTTGTTTTTCTCAGCAGTTGACCCTCCTGTTCCACTGGGCAAAGTTGAATCCTCTCCCAGCACTGTCTTCCCTGGACCATTATTTCTGGAGCTGACCCCCACTGTGAATGGTCTGGTGGCAGCTTTGGCTGGGCTCTGTATGGTTCTTCTCCTCCTCGCATTCTTGTTGATAGTTCCGGTGGGCTTGTACCTGGGGTTGCAGGCAAGAAAAATGATGGTGGTCAGTGGAGGACAGCACTGGTTTATGGCCATGGTTTATAAAAAGCACAGGTCGGGGGGGTCATGCTGTGGAAGTGTGACATGGACGCAGTGACTTCAACTCCAATGAAGTTTTTTCACAGGTTTTTTCTGCGTTCTTTGCTTTCCATTTCCAGGCTTTGCTCTTGCTAATCTGATGAATAAGCCAACAAACCTCCAGGTATGTGTAGAACAACAAAGCAAAATTCAGTGAGGTGGCGGAGCATTAAGTGTGTCATCTCGGCGGGCACAGACTGCTGCTCGTTGTGAAGGAAGTGCTACAGGTTTTGCTGATCTGCAGATTTGGCTGAGGCTGCGTAAACCAAACGCCACAGGTTTGTGGATAAGTTTAGGGATCTTCATTGCTTTGTAAGAAGGAAACCCACACTCCCCACCATCACCTGATCCCGCTCAGAGAAACAGAGATGGCCCTGCTTATTTCCACACAAGGGAAGGGGCGCTGTTGCTGTTTTGCCAAAGCCACATCATCCCCTTTTGCAGGGGAATGGCTCTGCCATGGCGTCTTGGCAACCATGCACGTATGCAGCTGGCCAGGTAGACGAGGCTTAGGTGCAGATGAGCTCAGTCTGACAGAGGACCCTGTGATCCTCCCGGCACAGCAGAACACGGCAAGCTCTCGAGGAGCTGCTCCGAGAAGGCCACCCTCAGGCGGCCGTCATGACGGTTTCTAGTGCCTCCCGGGTTCCGATGAGGCCTGAGTCCTTCTGCGTCACCTGTCCTCAGGGTCCGCCCACAGGCAGTCCAAGTGCAGAAGGGCCGCGTGGAATGGGTTCCACAGGAACAGGGTGTCTGAGCACCCATGTGGCAGTATCTGGACCCTTTGTCTCGGTGTCACCCTGTGCAAGGGACCTGGGAGCTGGCTCCTGTAGCTGCCTTTGCTTTTTGCTGGCCCTGTAAGTCCTAAGCCGTCTGAATATTTGAAAAGTGCCTGGTTCTCTACTGGCCAGGTCTGTCAGCCTTTGTCTTGCCTTCCTTGACAGATGTCACCATCTTAACCCAGCCATCTTCATGTCTTTGTTTTCTTATGGTTTTTATTCATATGTAAAAACATACATTCTGGTCCAGAAGTGCGTATCAACTGTGCTTAATCTAGTATTTGGAAGAGTTATACTGTGTGGCCATCATCACCATAATTTACTTGATCTCTGTTGTTGGACATTCAGATTTTTCCCAACTTTGTACTGTTGTAGAAGCTGTATTTATTCCTTTTGCATTTTTTAGAACATAATGTTAAAGTCGGGATGAATTAATCAAGTATTAGCACCTTATTTTTTGGCTATATGTACAGGCATGGCTTGCTTTACTGTGCTACACGGATACTAGGTTTTTTACAAATTGAAGTTTTGTGGGAACCCTGCGTCAAGCGAGTCTGTCGGTGCTATTTTTCCCACAGCATCTGCTCACTTCGTGTGTCCGTGTCACATTTAGTAACGCTCACAATATTTTAAACTTTTTCATTATTATTATATTTGTTATGGCCATCTGTGATCAGTGGTCTTCGAAGTACTCTCATGATTGTTTTGGGGTGCCGTGAGCTGCACCCCTCTAAGATGGTGAACTGCATCGATAAAGCTGTGTGTGCTCTGACTCTACCTGCCAGCTGCTCCCCTGTCTCTCCTTCCCTCCTCGGGCCTCTCTCTTCCCTGAGACACAACAATATTGACATTAGGACAACTAACAACCGCACCACGACCTCTAAGTGTTCAAGGGGAAGGAAGAGTCAATCGGTGCTCCCAGCTTCATTGTTGTCTTCCTTCAAGACTTGGCCACAGCCCCCCCAACCTTCAGCAGCCCCGCCCCACTCAGTCAGCAGCCACAGCATCGAGGCAAGACCCTCCACCAGCCAACAGATTATGACTCACTGGAAGCTCAGATGACAGCACTTTTTTAATCAATAAAATATATTTTTTAGAAGATTTTATTTATCTATTTGAGAGAGTGAATGAGAGGGAGAGGGAGCGAGAATCTGAAGCAGACTCTGCACTGAGCATAGCCCAACACGGGGCTGGATCCCACAGCCGGGAGATCAAGACCTGAGCTGAAACCAAGAGTCAGATGCTTAACTGACTGAGTCACCAGTCAGGCGCCCCATCAATAACATATTTTTAAATTAAGTTGTGTACGTTGTTTTTTTTAGGACACAACACCACTGCATACTTAATAGGCTACATACAATATAGTATAAACATAACTTTTATGTGTACTAGGAAGCCAAAACCTGGACCTGCAGTATCTCTGGGGTATGCATGTATGCATTGTCAATGTGACTTCCAAAGTTTGAGTCAGGTTTACACAGCCACCATGAATGAGTGAGCTTATTAATTACCCTGCAGACTCATTTATGGTGCTTTTAAACTTTAAGTTATTAATTTAATAGGCGTTTCTGCTACGTTAAAAATTATTAGTTTAATAGGCATTTCTACTACATTAAAAGTTATTAATTTAATAGTTATTTCTTTTTTTAAAAGATTTTATTTATTTATTTGTGTGGGGGTGGGGGAGGGAGAGGCAGGCAGAGCAGGGAACCCCATGCGGGGTTCAATCCCAGGACCCTGGGATCATGACCTGAGCCGAAGGCAGACGCTTAACTGACTGAGCCACCCAGGCGCCCAATTTAATAGGTATTTCTGCTACATTTTCATGGTACATTGCTAAAGTGAGGCAGTACTGTATAATGGGAATGCATGGGCTAGAAATTTTGTTTAAATCCAGACTTTTCCAAATGTGTGACTTCTGTAAGCCTGTTTCCTGTAATTATAAAATGAGGTTACAAATCTGATATTCAGTGTTGTAAAGAATAAATGGAAACATACACATTCATACATATACTCTCACATCATGTACATGCATGAATACACACACACCCCATAATTTTGGTACCCGGCATATAATAGGTGCATATTAAGTGACAGGTCATATAGGATCAAATATATGTTGTATATTAGTAATGTGTGGCAGAAGAATAATAATTGGAATGTTTTGCTGTAGCCACTGTGTATATAGTGAAAAGAAATGGAATTTAGGATTTACAAACCTGTGTGCCTATCTAATACTTTATAAAATGAATGTTGTATCTGTAGAATGTTCAAGAAAATTGCATAAAAAATAAAGAAAATTCAGTGCCTGAGGCAGGCTGTTTGTAATTGGTTCCTTCTCTCCAGGAAATTGAGCAACGAGTTGGTCAAAATAGGTATCTTCGAATTCATTTTTAAAGCCAAAATTATTATCTCACCTGCCTTCCTTCCCTTTAATTCGTTAAACAAATATTTAGGGCAAGTCATGGTTATAGCTCCAGGGATACAGTGATGGACAAGATCAACGAGATCCTTTCTTTTTAGGAGTCTACATCCTCATTCTATACAAGCAATTTGGTTCCTTTAAGTTGGCGTGAGTCCCCCTAGAGTCAGTGATGATGAAAGTCCTGTGTGTGGCCCCAGGTATTTCCTTGTCTCACTGGCTGGTACGGTGTGGCTGACTGGTCCTCTTGCTTTACAGAAATACTGAATCCACGGAAGGTTGTTATTTTTGATATCATGTTTTCTTTTTCTGGTAAAACTTAAAAGGGTTATTACAGACTTATGTGATCATCAGAGATGATCATAGATATGATTTACTTCTGGTGAAATGACGATATATAACAATGGGAAATATGATTAAATTGAGAAATTACACACAATCTTTTTAAGAACACAGCTGTTGTAGAAAATGAGGTATCTATATTTGCTTTAGAGGCAACACTGCCGTAATGTTTTTTTGTAAATCATATAATTGTAATGTAGTAAAATGCTTATGTGAAAATAGGGATGTTGAATAATCTTTCTAGGGTATCTTCAGGGTTTGTCAAATTACTTTCTCTATTTAGAAAAATAAAATATCTCCTATTGTGGTAGAAATGGCAGTAAATCTGTAAGTGCTATAATGGTTGAACAGACTGACTGTAAGCTCCTTGATGGAGATCACACTATGATGTCTCATTATTTTCAAACAAAGCAAAAAAATCCATTGATGACAATTGTTAGCCTTATTTGAAGATTAAAATGCTTTTCAAAATTCTCATCTTTAGTCAGTGTATTTCTTAGCAAGAACATGTTAGTGTGTTGTAATTGATGAATAGTAAATATTAATGTATATACTCTGTGTCTGTTTCTGAACTTTAAATTGATATGATTTTTTTTCTTTATAATCTGAGCTTAAATTACTCCCTTTTGGTCATTATATACATGTGTATATCAAAGGACTAGTATATATTCTTTGTTTATTTTTCTCTACTGGATCAGGGACTGAGTTATATTTCTGTTTCAAGGGACAGCACACTTCTTATCATATTAAGCTCATCGAATATTTTTTAAATGATTAAAAGTCTACATGAATTCTTCCTATACAACTTGATGGATTTTTAGGTTTGTTATCCTATCAGGTTGCTTTATTGTCTTGAGAGGTTTCAAACGTTTGACTTAGGGGTGCGTCTTACCACCTGTCACTACCAGTGCTAGGCACTTCTGACCTTTTACCATCTGTACCTTCTTCTGGAACAGTTTACAGCAAGATGAATGTTAAAACTCACATAGCGCTTTCTGGCCAATCTGCTCCAGGATGTGTGTATATGAGTGTGTGTTTGTGAGTGTGTGTGTGTGTGTGTGTGTGTGTAGCAATAATACTTGTAGAGAACTTTAAAGTGGTAGAAAGTAACAAACAAGGAAAGAATTTTGCATTAATCCTACAACCCACATATAGCCACTATTAATATTTTGCTGTGCCTTTTCAGTTGCTTTTCTATGCGTGTGTATTTGTAATGTGTGGGTCAATATCTGTGCATAGTGTGTTGCACAAAGAAGGTGCTTTACACATATGCTGAATGAATGAATGTCTCAATATATGTAAAATTTATATTTTAAAATTTAGGATAATATAATCTGTTTTATGTTTTATGTCCTTACTTTGATTTTACTTAATCTAGAAAATTCTCAAGATATTTTGTTACTTAAAAATAGTTTTTGATAACTTCAAAATCATATGTTTATATGTGCCTATGTATATATGTACATGTATTATAGTCTTTTTTGACCTTTCTGTCATATTATTTTGTGTTTTTGCTGTAATAATGTTCTGATGTATATTTTTACTATCAACTTTTATCATGACTACTTAGCCTGTTAATCTTAGAGGGGGAATTACTGGGACATAGAAGTAGAAATTTAAAATTATCAACCCTTTTCAGATTTTTATTATTTAAAAATGATATTTTTATTGAATTACAAAGGATAACTATTGATCTAGAAAATGTGGAAAGCAGAAAAATAAAGTGCAGAGAAAATAGGGAAGAAGCCATAATCCTGGCAGCTAAAGGTGACTTAACTTAAGATTTTGATTTACATAATTTTAGTCTTTCACATTTTGATTACATATTTTAACAAAAAGGATCATTTTGTTTTCTAAACTGCTGTTTTTTTCCCCACTCATAGTGTATCATTAACATAGTCTTTCTCTGCCATTAATCTTCTATAATGTAATTTTACAGCCTATTATTAAAATGACACGTCTGTACAATGCATTTAATTAACCCCCCTCTTGATGGACCTGTAGTTTGTTTCCAATGTTTCATTATTATGAGGAGTTCAAGGATAAAAACCCTCATGTTTGCCTCTTGGGCGCATTCACTGTAATCGCGTTAAGACAAATTCCTGGAAGCAGAATTGTTGGTTCAAAATATATGAATAATTTTTAGGGCTTTTGACATATTCCCACAGTGCCTTCCAACAGGTTGTACCAATTGCATTTATCCCCAAAAGAGGTATGAAAGTGCAAGGAGATTATACAGTTATTATCAGGTCATTCACCTTAAAATGAACCAAATCATGTTTTAAAAACCTGTACCTGTTTACTCCTCTTTGAGAGGAGTAAGAAATGACCCATTTTACATGTTATCACCCATTTAAGTTTCTCGGTGGTCTTCCTCCCGGGCGTGGGTGGGGGTATATTCACAGGCTTGTTCTGAAACAGGAGAAGCTGCATATGGACTGGTCAGATGATTTCACTCAATGCTCATGGAAAGTGAGAGATAAGGTTTTTATTAGTTGCTGGGTTGCCTGATTACCTATTTGATGAATCAGCCTGCTTGTTGAGTGTATCTTCAGTTAGATATTATTTTTCTGTCACTAATTGTTTCAAGAAAAGTCACTGTTTTCTTTTCCAGTGCCTTCCGTGGCTGCACAGGAAGCGTGGTCGTGGGAGCAGTACTTGACAGAACAGAAGGCTGCAGCAGCTCCCGTTGAACTGTTTTCCAAGGTGAACCACTAACAGTCTTAGTTTTGGCAAGGAATGAACACTTAAGTGAGTTAATTAAAAGGAAATCATTTGCCTACACAGACCACCCAACTTATTTGATTTATAGGTTTCACTGGAAAACAACAAAGCTAATGGAAGCCTTAGTGATTCAGAATGTGTGCTCTGGAGCTGGACTCCCTGGGTTTGAAACCCAGTGCTACTACCTTCCAGCTCTGTGACCTTGGGCAAGTTGTTCTGTCTCTCTGTGCTTCAGTTTCCTCATCTGTGATGTAAGGAAATTACCATACCTACCTCTGGGGGTTGCTGGAGGATGAGCTCAGTTGTCCATGTAAAGGGTGTTGAATACGGTGTGCACATCATGAGCAATACGTGCTAGTCTTTCTTTGTATGAGCAGGTATTTCTTGCACAAGACCACCCAAGGATCAGGTTCGAGGGATCTGTTTTGATGTGTTGCATGGAATTTGTGGGCCAGGCAACATGTTGGAGTAGCCGGTGAAGCCCCATCACGTTCCACCGGACTCTAATGATGCTCAGAGCAGCTTGTGTGGGCTTGCTTGACACTGACTATTGGCACGGGGGCTTGTGACTTCAGGGGGCTCATCTTTACCCAGGGTACCAAATCTTCTGCTACCCTTTCTATTCTTCTTGGTCTTTGTTTTCAATATTTCAGGGGAGTTTATATAAATAATTGCATCAGATTTGCATAATTATATTGCATTTTTACCAGCAGTAAGAAGCTAATGCTTTTTATTTGCTTTACTTTTCACGACATTTTGTTAAGTTACATCTAGTAGTTTTTATTATGCAAAAGGGCTAGCAATATTTTAAAAGATTTATTTTTTTTAGAGATAGAGAGAGAGAATGCAGCAGGGAGGGACAGAAGGAGAGGGAGAGAGAATCTCATTCAGACTCCCCGCTGAGCGCAGAGCCCGACGTGGGGCTCAATCTCACAACCTTGAAATCACTCATGACCCTGAGATCAGGACCTGAGCTGAAACCAAGAGTCAGATGCTCAACTGCCTGAGCCACCCAGGCATCCCAAAAGGGCTAACAATTTTAATCCTGGCCGTGGCAGTAGAATGGGGGAGAGGGAAAGAAAAAGATACCAAGTGCTGGCAGCTCACATTTAAGAAATACTAAATATTTCATACTCAACCCAGTCTTCTCATCAGATGCCTTTATGGAGCTTTGGAAAACCCAGACGCACGGGTATTCCTGAGACCTATTAAATTAGAACCTCAGGGGGTGGGGCCCGGCACCCTGGAGCTTGAGAGCTCCTCGGGCTTCTGTGTGCAGGATGGAGGCCCGAGGTGGTAGTAGCTTGTAAGAACGCTACAGTCCCTGCTCAGGCAGGAGTCGGGTCCCTGCTGACTTGTGATGAGACTGTCACGTGATGAGACCTAGAGTAAGTTCCCCAGGTAGGGGGTCTCTTCCTCCTTCTCCTTCCTGTTTCTTCACAGCATCTGTTCTTTGTGCTCCTGATCAGTCAATGTTGAATGACTTCTGGGTAACCTCTTCTCACTTCTGAACATGGAAGATCGTTACGGAGAGTTGGCTCTGACTGGGGCAAGCCAGTGCAACCTGCCTGTTCTCTCTGTCCCTGGGCCCATCTTGGGCCCATGCTGTGTGGTCAGTGCAGGTCAGGAGGGTAGAGTAGGCTGGCCCCAGATCCAGCTAAAGCCTGTCAGGAGCTGTGAGCCCCAAGGGCAGATGTAGTCCAGGTTCAGCCACAGGACACAGGCCAGGCTTGTGACCCAGTGGCTGGGTGTAAATGGATCACCGTAGGGTCTCAAGGCAGCCAGAGACCACGAAAATATAAGAACAGCCGGTGATTGAAGTCAGGACTTCCACGTAGCAAAATTGGCCAAGAGTGATGCAGGGTCTTAGGAATCAGGTCCCTGTGTGTCCTCAGACCAGGGTCCTCTCTTACCTCCACTGAGGACTGAATCATATGTTGGCGTGGTAAGCTGAAATGGGCTTTTGTTTCTGGAGCAAGGCAGATTTCAGCTAATGGCAGAGAGCTGTTGGGTTCTGGCCGGTGCCTGCATTCTTCCCTGAGCTCAGCCAGTGAGAGAATTAACACGATTTCTGGGTTTTTCCTCTAGGACACTTCAAGGTCCATCAACTAGCGTGAGAACACCTGCAGAACAGAGAATCCCCCCCCTCCAGATTTTCCCTGGTGACGCAGTATTAACTGAAAAAACCTCCAAGGGGGTAAATGTGAGATTTCTGTTCCTGAAATAAATCCCTATTTCAATATTGGGAACTGTGTAATAGTACGTTATGGGTCATAGAACTTTCTCCCTTGACTTTATAGAGATCTGACAAAAGAGGTACTGACGAGCACTAAGTGAGGGAACATGTGGCATCGTAAAGGCAGGGGTGGGTTCCCTCTGGAGGGTGTAAGTAGAATCCATGACTGTCCACAGAGTAGAGATGAGCGGTGGGCAGGGGATGCAGTCTCTGAGGATCCCTTGGCTAATAATACTTTGAAATATGACTTTCTCAAGCTTGTGGACTCTAATTTTTGCCAACTCTGAAAGTGACCATAAAGTATGAGCAGGTGAGAAAGTGGACCTGTCTGACCTGTAGGTGTGCCTTTGCCTTCACTCAGAATTTAGCAGTCAAGCTACTGACGTTTTTGAGGCTCTGTCTGTACAAACCACCATGTAAGATCTGGACTGAAACACTAAGGAGTTCATGACATGGCTGCTTAAAATCGTGCCATCTAGTTGGGGTATAAGATATGCCTGAAAGGGGCGCCTGGGTGGCACAGAGGTTAAGCGTCTGCCTTCGGCTCAGGGCGTGATCCCGGCGATCTGGGATCGAGCCCCACATCAGGCTCCTCAGCTATGAGCCTGCTTCTTCCTCTCCCACTCCCCCTGCTTGTGTTCCCTCTCTCGCTGGCTGTCTCTATCTCTGTCAAATAAACAAATAAAATCTTTAAAAAAAAAAAAAGGTATGCCTGAAAATGGGACAGCAGTGTGAGGTAGAATGTTCATTGTCAGCAGAATGTACAAGTAATGAGTTTCCCAGGCATTCCACGCAGAAGTGGCGTCTCCTCCAGCCCTGAACGAGGAGGAAGCAGTTTACCAGTTATCAGGTCTGATTTGTCCTGATGACCGGAATGCTTGTGTTCAAATACGGTGTTACTCTGACTGGACATTTATATTCTAAGATGAAGTGGCGTGGTTTATACTTGATAATAGCCTTCAGTAGAATAAAAAAGGCAGATAACTCAGGCCAGTCTTCCAAGAAAGATGATCAGATTGAACTCAGTTTTGGAGTGACATTGTGCTCTTGACTCTTACTGTCCATTTTAATTGTGTAAATATTGTAATAATGGTGTTCAGGTCAGCCTGCTGAGATGAAACTTTTCACCTTTTGACAGTGAAATGTTGAAAATAAAATGAAACAGTTTTCATATCCTGATTGGAAACCTATTAAAAAGATACTGAGTGTTGCTTTAGTTTTACTACATTTCCATCCTAACATTCAAGTTTTAGAAGGTGTACCAGTGACACACAGACACACACGTGGTCAATTCATCATGCAAATCAGGCATGTATTCTATGAAGAAAATGTGCATATGTATATGTATATTTTGTGTGTGTATATTTTTAAAAGAGTATGCTTATTTTATTTGCACACAAAGGGTTTTTGCGTATCTATAGGCCTATTTTGAATTTCTTTTTGTACAAGACAAAGTAAAGTGTTTTATAATTTATGGTTTATTTTGCCATCTGGGGTAGTGAGTGTACAAGGATATAAACACCTTCTGTTGACAGAAAATATAAAAACATTTTCTCTTCGTTACTGGTGAAATGTGCCTATCCTGATTTGATTCAAACTTTAAAATATTTTTTCCTTTGGTTTTGAAGTTGGTTCTAAAACTTTCCTCTCTTATCTCTCCCTGCCAGTCATCTAAGCATCCGCTGTATCTCCCTGAAGCTTTCTTCCCACCCTGTTGCCCATCACAAGTTCAGATATGCCAACCTGGAATTCAAGTCCCCACAGTCCAGCCCCATCTCCAGGTGCACGTAAACACAGAGCTGCTTCTGTGCTGGTCAGGTGGACCGTGCACTGCCTCCTGCTTGTTGCTGCCCTGTTCAACTGTTCAGAGTCTTCATCCAAGTGTGAGGCCTCTGTGTCTCTTCTTGTTCTCTGAACTTCCTAGTTCCATGTCCTCCTAAAACCTTCCCCCAGCCTGTGCACTCTGACCCTGTGGACTTGGCAGCCTCTGAGTACCCGGGTCCTCCTGGTGGGAGTGAGGCTTGGGGGACAGTGTAGGACCAGTGTGAAGGCAGGTGCTGCCCCTCATGTTATCTGACCATGAGCCAAGGGGACCTCCACCTGCACCTATCCCAGCACTCTGGGGGCAAGTCTGACTGAGGGAGCATAGCCCTCCCTCGCCCTAAACCGACCTTGTCCCACAAACCACACATCCCAATTGTCCTTAGTCACTGGCCTAGAAAGCTCTGCTTTTTATGCCCAGCAGATGTTCCTGTTTCCCCATGAGTTAGACGGCCGAGCAGCTAGGCTAAATGTGTGCTTGGGCCCCTGCAGGTCAGGGACACTTGAATTCATTTTAAAATGATTGATATTTCAGAACAAGATGAAAGTCATCATGGAAAAGCTAAAACTCTTGGACTTCTCTGTGTGTCTTTATAGTGTAGTATATAATTTAGTTTGTCTTATAGTCAGGGGTTGTTTTCCTTTTCCTTTTCTTTCTTTCCTTCCTCCCTCCCTCCCTCCCTCCCTCCCTTTTTTGCTTGTAACAAATTACTATAAACTTAATGGCTTAGAATAATACAAATTTATTATCTTAAAGTTCAGGAAGCCAGAAATCTACAATGGGTCATCAGGGTTGTGTTTCTTCTGTAGGCTGGGGGTGGGGGGAGAATCGATTTCCTTGCCTTTTGTAGCTTCTAAAGGCTGCCTGCATTTCTTAGCTTGTGGGCCCACATCACTCCAACCTCTGTTTCCATAGTCACATCTCCGTCTCTGGTCTTTTGGCGTCGCTCCTGCAAGGACACCTGTGATGACACTGGGCCCACCTGGATAATCCAGGATAACCTCTCCATCTCGAGATGCTACTACACTTAATCCCATCTGAAAAATCCCTTTCGCCATGTAACATACCATATTCACAGGTTCGGAGATTAGGACATGGCTGGCTTTGGAAGCCACTGACCACAGGTGTCATCTCCTTTCCAGTGCTGTGCTGCTCTGTCCCTGCCCCTGGCCTGAGTGGCTTCTCATGGCCAACTCCCTCCTGTCATTCTCCTATGACCTCCGCAGCACCCCCTGTGGTAAAACAAGGGATGTACTGGGGTGTCTGGGTGGCTCAGTTGGTTAAGTGTCTGACTCTTGATTTTGGCTCAGGTCATGATCTCAGGGTTGTGAGATCGAGCCCCACATCAGGCTCTATGCTCAGTGCAGAGTCTGCTTGAGATTCTCTCTCTCTCTCTCCCTCTGCCTCTACTGCCACTTGCTCTCTCTTTCTCTCAAATAAATAAATAAATAAATAAGTCTTCTTATAAAAAAGCCAGTGATGCATCATCCTTAGTAGCTCAACACGCGGTGCCCCCTTTCTCGGGTCAGAACGCCCAGCTGCTTCGCTGTAACCTCTGCTTCCTGAGAGTGCACCTTGGCCTCTACCAAACTCACTTCTGCACCCTTCCAGGTCAGGGGGCCTAGCCTCTTCCTGCCGCCTGCCTGCTCCTTAGTATGTTGTCACTCTGCACCCAGCCCTCCCTCCCTTGAGGCATATGCTGTCTCCTCCCTACGCTTTCCACTCTTGTTACTTCATGGGATTGTGCATTTGTGCGCATGCGTGTGCCTGTGTGCATGTGTGCGCTCGCGTGCAGCCCTCCCTGAGCCTCCCCTTTGCGTCTGCCCGGGTCTCCTGCTCATCCTTGGACATCCTTTGCCAATGTAAGCCACCCAGTACCTCGCGCGCCTCCACCTGAGGGCCAGACCCTCCTTCCCAGGGTAGTCCACCTGCTTCCCGCCACACTTGGGTCAGTCAGAACTGGACCTCTCCTGCAGTGTGGAACTTTCAGTCTCACTGTCTGATCCCATCCACTGCCCTTGCCGCCCTCTCTCTCCCTTATTCTCACAGTACCAATTTTTCCTTTAATTAAGACTTGTGGTTGATTTGTCCTCTTTCTTCCTTCTGGCTTCACATCTTCCCTGGCCAGGCTAGACCCCCTGGTTCCATCATTTTAGCCATGCTCTTGCCAGAATCTTCAACTGCCTTGTCCCCCTGTCCTCCTCTCCCCACAGATGCCTGCCAAAATCCCGGCTTTGGATGAATCACATGTGCCTTCTAACTTCTAAGCTGCCAAGCCCTGCTAGAGAAAAAGCACAAAGCCTTGCGGATTGGTGGCACTGTAGACCGACAGTCTCTACTAAGAGGGCAGTGCCTGGCCGTCCTTCTGGTCCTCAATCCGAGCACTCCCTGCTTCCTAGGAAGGCACTTCTCTCAGGCATCTGCCCTCACTCCCAGCAGAAGGCGTCACTCCCTTAATGGATGCGGGGCAATCTACCTCCACTCCTTGCCACAAACCTTCATCACACCTACTCATATCACTTTCCCAGGCTGAACGGGGAGAAGTACCCTCCTCCTGCCCCTCATCCCTTTACCTACGCCCTGTAACCTTCCTGTTTCTGCTTTTCTAGAGAGAATTGATCAACGACCTATCAATCACCTCATGTCCTGCTTGTAAGTCACCTTTGCTTCTCTTTCAAGCATGTGTGTCTGGAACATAAATACACCTGTCTGTCCCATCTTTAAGAAAGCCTATTGGCCCTTGGTCTTGCATTCCCCTTAATAGCTCATCTCCTTAGTCTGCTCTAGCTTCTTGAAATGTTGGCCTGCATTTTCTCTTTTGTTCATTTTCTAACCTTTTCTTCCTCTGACTCTGCATCCTGGCCTTTACTCCCACCACTATCTGAAACTGTGCCCCCAGAAGTGTGCCCCCACTCTCTGGCCCCCTACCTGATTTCAGAACCACATACGTCAGGCCTTGGCTTACACTCCCTCTGCTCCAGGACACTCTCCGCTGTCAGCGGCTGCTTCTGCTTGGTCCCGGTCACTGCTGGCCAGGCGTTTCTGAAAGTCCTCTTCCCCTGGGCTTCAGTCTTAGGACCCTATTCTACATGGCCCCTGGGGCATCTCATCTACCCTCTTTACTTGAGTTCCACCTAAACCCAGTGGAGTTTGTAACCTCCTAGACCTTTCTCTTGGTCCTCCTACCTCCTCCTGTGACCCACAGCTGTCTTACACTCAGCACATGCAAACCCGACTCCCTTTCCCAGTCTGCCTTCGTGAGTCCGCTTCATGGGGTCCCTGTCCCTGGGAAGGGCCCTCCACACTCGTTTTGTGGGGCCGGCTGCTGTTCCTCCTGTCTCTGCTCACGTACGTCTGCTCTGGTTTTGCCCTTCAGCTCCTTCTCGGTGCCCCTGCCACCACTGCCTTCATGTAGGAGTAAGCCCCCATTTTATTTTCATAGCAGTTGTAACAACAGTTTTGTAAATGATCTGTCTCTGTCCAGGCCAGCCCCACCTTTAACCTTCCTGCCTACAGTTGCTGGAACGATCTTTGTAAACCGTGGTTCTGTTCGTTATTTGTGTACGTAGCATGTCTGACTGCTTTTGTGTCGTTCTGTGTGATTATATGTAGTGTGTTTTGTCTCTGGGTAGAGCTGTAACTCCGTGAAGACTGACTGGGTTCCTTTCTTTTTTTAAAATTCCTCTCTGCTTTGTGATTCTCTGGGAGAGGTGCACTTTGGAGCATCTTTTCATTGGCTCAGTGCTTGTACACGTGCTGCCTCGTTAAGTCCTTTCAGCTTCCTTCCCTTCACTTTATAGAAGAAGGACTCTGTGATGCGTTTCTCTCTTAGTTTGTAACTGGAGGTGGCGGATAATATCACTCGCTTCTTAGAGACTGTTAAGGAATTTCGTAAAATGTATATAGTGTTTAGCCCGATACAATGTCTGACAAATAGTTCACTTTATTAGATGCAAGAATTCTTAACATGACACTTCTCAGATTCTAGTCTTTTGCTCTCCCCGGAACCTGCCCTTCTTGACAGCATTCGTTCAGAACCCTAGCCAGGACCCCGTCCCCCAAGACTGCGTCCTCGTCGGTACTGGCCTCCGTTTGATCACATCAGTGCTCTTGGCTGCTCCCCGTTAAGCATGGCCTCCCAACTGAGGTGTTCGATTTCAGTCTCCTGATTTCCTGTGTGTCAGGGTGAGTGTCCAGTCTGAAAAGCACCCATCATTTCATCTGAAACCTTAGTGCTGGCGGATATGGCCGTTCCACACCTTCCATGCTCGCTGTGATGCTGGCCCTCCTGCTTTCATGAGGAGAACAGAAGTATTTCTTCAGTTGCTCTCCTTTGTCTCCAAAAACAAGGCACAATCGTTATGTAGATTTTGGCATTTCTGCTTTTTCTCCCCCTGCTTCCCTCAGCGGGATCTTTATCTTGGACACTCCATAACACGTTCTTGTATCATGCTCTGTCCTTCCACCTTTCTTAAAATCTGTAGTAATCTCTTATGATTTGGGAAAGAAATAGTTTGTGTCCTGATAAGGAAATTTCAGCCATCTGTAGGAAGATGTGGTGGTGTTGGAGCGGGGGGTTCTCTCGGAAAGAGCTGGGAGTAGTTGGGGAACAAAGACACCTTCCTAATTTAACCTCCTCATTGCCCTAGATATGACAGCCTTATTTGAACACACTCCTGTTCTCTCTCAGCCTTCCTTAGTGAAGTCCAAGTGAAGGAAGAGTTTACGTTCTCTCTCTAAATTTAACTTCTGTGCCCAGACCTGAATTATATTTTTAAAAATCTATTTTTTAAAATATGCCAGTACATCAGATAGAATCTGAAAGACCCATATCTGTGTTTTGTTTTTGAGAAAGTCTGGATTTGTGTTTAGGTTTGCAGGTGCAGAAAGATGCTGCCGTGAAAATTCATATTTGTTATAACCCCCTGTAGAGAAATTTCAGACAAGTAGGACCTTTCCAACCAAAACAGTTTAGTCAGATGTCAAGTTTTTTTGTGCTTTGAGCATGCTTCCAAATTACTTGATAATCACTGAGAACACTATCATAGTTCTAATATAGATCCTTCTTAGATAATACTTTAAATATTAATCATTAGCCACATGATGACCATGCATGGCTTTTTTAGTAGTTTAAGCAAAAATGAAATACCTCATTATACTATGAATTCTGATATGCTTTGAATCAAATTATAGTCTCAGTCTGTATGCTCTTTTTATTTATTTAAAGCGTGTGTGTGCTTGTTTGTTTTCCTGTTTGTTTTTGTCTTCTATATGTATTTTGCTACCCCCAGTTTTAAGATAACTTCATTGATATTTAAGAGTTCTCCCAGGAAAGAACGTGTTTTGTAAAAAAAAAAAAAATACTATGTATATTATAGTCACATGTTTGATTGGGGCTTAAATCCTAAGGCATATTGGGCAGAGAAAGAAGTGTGTTTTAAAACTAGACTGTAGACTTGCTACATGAAGTCATTTAAGCTGATTAATGTCTGGGGCTCTGAAGAACAGAGAGAATTCTCATTCATGTTCATTTCTCCTGTTCTCTAAAGCTGTAAGTTCTGGGGCAAAACTGAAGATACATCCTGATCTTGCAGCTCAGATATTTTTCCTATTCTTAGAATCCACTTCTTTGTAATGGTGGGATTCAAAGTACCAGATGCCTGGGAAACAGTTTAGCAGATCTGAAGTGGTGAGGCTGGACACTCCGATCAGGGCTGCTTTCTCCTTCTTGGGAGGGGCTTGGAGCCCCCGTAGAGGCTGCTTATCTGCAGTTCCAGCTGGAAGCCGAATGTCATGTTCCAAGATGTTCAGAGGAAGAGAAATTAAAAGAAGAAAATAGTGGTATTCAGAATCAAGAGTAGACAGTTTCCACAGCTCTTCTCCTACAGTTGAAGCAAATTTATATTAGAAATATCTTTGTCTTTTTACCCTAGGAGGGTTTAGTCATCTAGGAAAAAAATATGTGGGCTTATCACTTTAGACACTATACTCAGAGATTTGTGGAGTCTACTCATGTTGGCCAGTGAATTATCAGACAACTTCAGAAGTTATTTTCAAAAGTTCTTTCTGTGCAGTCCTTTATTTTATACTGTGTGGGTTCTTTCTCTTTGTTCCTAAAGATCTTTGTTGGTGTAAATCCAACAGTATCCCACCCACTCTGCTGTGTGCTTTCTTTTTGTTTCTGAGACTGTAATTCAGTCAGTGGGTAGTTTAGGGTACCTGGATACACACACACACACACACACACACACACACACACACACACACACACATCTCAGCCAAACTTCCTACTACCAATAGGTCAGTAGTTCTGGGGAAATGAGAATTTTGCATCTGAGATTATAGTAGAATAGATTCACAAAAAAGGAAGAGGAATTGTATCCACTGGCATATTAGCAATACTTTTGTTGTGCCATGAATTCTGTGTTCTCTTTTTGTAGAATGCTTCTTGGTATAATCTTGGCAACAGTTTGGGATACAGAATTAACCTATGAAAAATGTTCAAAATAACAAGGAAGTAGTCTCTGAAATAGAGTTTAAAAATACACAATCAGCCATCCTTCACTGCCATCTTAACTGAAGCCTTGCAGCAAGTTATGTTTAATTATGTAGGTGAGGATTTTTCCCCATTAGCCTAACAAATAGATGGCAAAAATAGGCATCAGTTTGAAAAAGCAGGATTTGAAGCATGCCTTGTTGCCTGGCCTGTATACCCACGATGAACAGCTGCAGGAACTGCTCGTGTCTGCCTATCGAAGGCTCCTAAATATGTTGTTTAGTCAGTGGATTGATTAATGACAGATTCCCTTAAAGGACAGCCATGCGGCTCTTAATCTTTTTTTAGGTATTAGACCCTTTTGAACATCTAATGAAAGCTATTGGTAATCTCCTTAGAGAACTGCTTATATCCATTTGCGCACAAAATTTTAAAATTTAGGAGGTTTCTAGAATCCCTGAAGACATCATAGATGCCCCTCCTGCTCTACCATCGAAACCATGGACCCTATCTCTGTCCCACCATTAAAAATAACTACATTAAGATGTAGTTTAAACAAGAATAGAAAAAAATGTGTATACATACGTGATTGTATGCTATGCGTGAGTGTATGAGTGTGTATCTATGTTTCTATATCTCTGTATCTCTACAGATACAGGTGTATTCAAGGTCTCCAATTTCTCTGTGATTGAAACAAGAGAAAGCCAGGAGGAATTCTAATATTCCTGGGAGGTTCCATTGTTAGCTCAGGTGAAAATCATAAAGCTCCCAGAGGAGAAAGCAAGGAAGGAGTTTCATAACCTCTCATAGCCTGCCAGTATTTGCAATGAACAGACTTTTAAGATGAAAGATTCATTGCAAGATACTGCACCCGGGGGGATGTTGAAGCTATAGTAATGCACTAGAAATCTGGAATTGAGAAATAGGTACAAAAATGTCATTGTTCATGAGCTGTCTATAGAGTCCTTGAAGGTATCAGTCGGTATTGATAACATTATAAAAGTAAAAACTAACACATTATGGAAAATCTGGGTATTTCTTCCAAGCCTGAAACCTGGGCGTGAGTTGAAAATTCCCTGCCTTCTTTGTGCTCTGCCTCCCAGCCAGTCCTCGGGTACTCCCCGTCTTTCCTCCTCCGTAGGTACTGAACCCGCCCCTCCTGCCTGTTCTCTGTCCTCTTCAACACTTGTCCAGGCTCCTGCCATGTTCTGGAATGGAATGTAACTTTGCAGTGATGCATGCGACCAGGGTTTGAATTTGCGTTCCAGTTTTTTACTAACTAGCTGTGCAGGTGGGGTATTTGTGAATGTCTCCGAGTCTCAGATGTGACACAGGGATTGTAGAGCTCCAGTACAGGGGATGTAAAGGCTTCCGTGAGCTGAGTTAGATGCTACACATGGCACGTGGCAAATTCTCAATTATCGGTAGATATTAAAAAACCTCCTTAACCATCTTCCCTATTTCCAGTCTTGCTCTTTTTTAAATTAATTCTCTACACTGCCACTAATAAGATCTTTATAGAATGCAAGAATTTTTTTTCTCCCCTCTGCTTGAAAACTTTTGCTAGTGTTTCATCCACTCAGAACAAACTGAAAGGTCCTTCCCAAGACCTTCTACAAGGCTTCTTGTGAACTGTGCCCAGTCTTCTTGCCCAGCATCGTCATCACTTAATTTGTGTGTGTGTTGATTTTTTAACTAATTACAATGCCATTTAAAAATTCTAGCAAAACGGAGTAGAAAAATCAAAGGCTTTCTCTGTTGGTTCCTCTCTCTGGGTGAACCACTCAAAATAATTTGACATATATATTTCCATGTCTGTATATATTTAGTTACATAGATAAGTGAATGAGGCCTATATAAATAGTTGTGTTTTACTCATCGAGTGCTACCTTTATATTTATTAGTATGTCATGGCTCTCATGACACCTTAGCAGACTGAGGTCTATGTCTTGCTTTTTTGTTGTTGTCGTTGTTAAGATTTAATTTTTAAGTCCTCTCTACACCCATCATGGGGCTCGAATTTATAATCCGAGATCAAGAGTCGCATGCTGCACTGACTGAGCCAGCCAGGTGCCCTGATCTTGCTTTTGTAATAGCTGCATTGTATTCCATTGTATTGTGTCTGTTTTCTCTCCATCTAAAATTATTTTTACATACGTTGTTGTGGCAGGCATATAATTGAGTTATTCTCCCCAAATGGATTGTCATGTGTATGTGTCCTAATGACATTTATCTTGGTTTTCCTGACTTAAAATGCCACCTTTACTTTGTATTAAATTCTCATATGACATTTGGGGATCTTTTAATGGTCAGATAGCACATAATCAGACCACCAACTTTAGTTTTTTTCTAAACCCATTCTGAGTTTTAATTATAAAAGCTTAAAAATGTTGCAGTCTTTAGTCAGTGAATGGGATGGTGTTGATTTACTGCACTGACTACTCGCTCATACGCAAAGCCAGATACACACACACCGTGGTCTCAGGCACATTACATAACCTCTTGTGCCCCAGTTTCATTATCTGCAAAATGTACGTAATGCCTATTTCATTGGACTTTTATGATGACTTAATGAGTTTGTGTTTTTAAAGTGCTTAGATCAGGATTTGGCCCAGAGTTAAGTGCTACGGAAGTGCTTTTGTATGAAAGCCATCTGTATATGGCCTGATAAAGGATAGCTCAATCTTTATACCTATTCTTTCTTATTCCTTATTCTTCATTTTTGCTTAGTGAGATAATTGTACCTAACTATGGCTGTGATAGGGAGTGTTTGGTGGTTCTTCATATAGGTCTCTATTGTCCTGGATATACTGATCAAACATAAATTCACATTCCTTTTGTTTTATCAAATGTTAAGCCAACAAAAATACCACACTCAAACCTGGCAGGTGGACTGTCTTTACTTCTCGTAACTTCGCTTTGGTTGTATTTGTCTTAGGAAAATGTTTGTGTTCCCTTTGGCAGTATTTGAATGATTTTTTTTTTATGCTACCAATAACATGATTGTTCTTTTTTTTCCCCACCGAGTAGAGAGAATCATCAAGTGTTGACCAAGAGTTAAATTCTCTGTGGTTAAGCTGTCTATATCCCAGTTTGCCTACCTAACACTTCTTGTGATCTCGCCTGTCACATTTAAAATTGTGACATTTCAGCCTACGAGATACACATTGAGACAGTTTGAGATTTTGAAGATGTTGCTGAGATAAACCTTCGAAGAAGAAGACCACTGGACTCATGGCAGTGGTCTTTGGTGTTTTCAGAAATCTCGTTTCATCATCTGCATATAAAATTTGTATGAACATCTTTCCCTTTGACAGTCGTCATGTGAAGGTTTGGAAACCAGCAGCCCGTGGTCCTGGGCCAGCCCTTTGCATGGCATGCTGAAAGTGTGTGCTTGGGTGGCTGTGATTTCCTTGCATGCCTAATTTCTCCCATTTCTCTGGATACTGAATTAAGATCAAGAAAATATTGTTGCCTGCCAACTCTTGCCTGTGAATAAAATAGAATGCCTGTGGGCTTGCAGATAGAATCTTCCATTTTGAGAATTGACACTGCCCTGTAACACATATCTAGCTACTGCTCTGCGGGTGCTGATGGCCACCAACCTTCTGCAGTCTCTGCAGAGTGGCTCAAAAGTAACCAGTACAGGCATAATCTCTCTGTTCTTGTGATGAGGCTCTCAGTGATAAACAGAGCGAAATGTCCAGAATTTCTCACATGTATCTACCAGGTGTCCAAGAGCTGTTTACATGGCGCATGTGTGGCTTTGGAGCAGAGATCTACTGGCACACACATGCGACTGTGCCGTATGCATTGTACTTCATAAAGGAATTTCGCTGTTAGCCTGTTGCTTTTCTCTAGGCATGGCGTTTTGTTTTGTTTGGGTTTTTTTGTTTTTGTTTTTCTTAATGCTCGGACTCATTTTATTTTTTAATAATAGTATGTAATTTGTACCTGCTTTTGCTATGTGGTATAGAACTTGGAATAATTCTGTCATTAGTGACAAAATTCATTATTTTGCAAATGTCTGGGGAAAGAAAATGATGAAACAGAAGAGCTTAACTTCTGTACGCAAGAGCACATGGCACGTCCTTGGAAATGCCCTCATGGCCTTCCGTGCCCTTGAGCCGGGTTTTGTTTTGCTTGTGTTGTTCCCACATCTGTCCTCTAATGTGGAACAAACAGTTGACAGGCTTTCAGAAGATTTGGGTCCTTAGTTTCAATCTGCTACTAAATGGGTTGTGTGACCTTGAGAAAGTCTCTCCACCTCTCTGGCTTTGAGTTTCTTTATCTCTCAAAGTTTTTTTCAGGTCTACAGACCTTATGGCTTTTTATGATTGAAATTAGCATGGTTTTTTATGATTGAAATTAGCAGCCTATGGTTTGCTTTAGCGTGTGATTCCAGTTCCCTTTTGTCACCATAAAATAAATTTTATAGCATGGCTATCAATTATGCTAATGAAATATATGATTTTTAGAAAGGAAAAATTAAATCTGCTATGAATAAAGCATTAGACAGCAAAGAGACTGATGAAAGACAGTGCTATTTCTTACTCAAAGCTGCCTTCCAGATTGCTAAAATGAATGTTTTGTTTTTTATTTGAAACCCTCCAAAGAAGCCGTGGCTGTTGTAGCAATGTCATGTTCCTTGCTGTGTTACCTAAAGCTCCCAAATTTCCCTCAGGAAACCCTCTGAAAATGCCAACAAGAATAACATTGGTCATCCTAACTCCTGCTGTGAATTATTGCCAGTGTCTTGAATTTATCATTTAATTGTGAAAAGAGGGCATAGACTGTTCCATATATTACTGGTTCCTCCCCGTCCCCAGTTTTGTATCTTTCAGTTTTGTTAAAACATGAACAATGTCCTCTCAGTTTTTACAGCTTCTTGAATTTCCTCTCGCATTACTGATACAGTCCCCGTGGTCTCTCCTTCCCCTTTGCTTTCTTATCAGTGTTGTGTGTACGCACGTGTATGTGTGTACGGGGCTTCTGAAGTTAACCACGAAATTTCTAAGCAGTGAACAGGAGGCAGTCACATAAAACCTGTTATATACAGTCTGCTGGGAAACAGAGTAGATGTGAGAAGAAGGCTGGGGGAATTAAACACACACATGACATTTATTTTTGCAGAAATAAAATATTCCTGAGAAATCATTCATTCTTGCCATTTCATTTTTGGGTTTCGTCATCCTTTAAGTTTTTCCTTGGAAGCTTCTAAAATAATCTGTGAATGTTCTTAACGCCATTTTACAAGCCAATTCATAAAGATTTAAAAACAATTTCATGTTCATATAAAAAAGGCACACACTCAACTGTAGAAGGTTGAGTAAACTTTGGTGCTTACACAGAGTGGAGTATGATGCGGCTGTGACAAAGATTGTGGGCCATTGCTGTGACCTGATGTGGAGTGGTTTCCAGGGGGTGTTAGGAAATTAAGAAAGCCGCATGCAAAATAGCATGTATAGTATGCTACTTTTTGTGTGAGAAAGAAGGGAAAAAATAAGACAAAACATAAACATAGCTGTTTATTTTTACAAAAAGAAACCCAGGAAAGATAGACTAGAAAAGAGAGAGGTTGGTTACCTCTAAAGAGGTGGGATGGGCTGGATAGGATATGGGAGGGACAGATACTTCTTTGAGAACCTTTTTCTATAACTTGACCTTTTGGAAGCTTATTAACATTCTACAAATTAAGAAATAAAAATAAATCATTAAGAACTGAAAGCACATTTAAATCAATGAACTCCACCATATTTCAAATGAATACATTAACTGCACTAAAGAGAGAGAAAAACATGAATCCAAGTAGGATATGAACACAGTTTTTAACTGTATACGCCATTCATAAATGGCAGAGCAGGGAGGGAGAATTGCAAACAAATCCTGAAATCTTTCTGTAGATTTGTTTATTATAGTAGTGTGGGTAAAATAGTCCTGAAACTATAATAGATATGCTATTGGATTTAGTATATGAGTCAATGTGTTGACCTGGTTAGAGGAGAAAGACAAAAATGGATGGGAAAAGGCAGAATGAACCCTTTGGGGATGGGCTGAAATTAGGCGTATCTGTATGAACTTAGGATTTGTAAAATATACACAAGAATGCACATATGTATGTCTATGTGTAAATGTTTATGTAGGTATGTATGTGTGTTTTTGTATGTAACTATATAGCGAAGGACTTGACAACACTGTCATTGTGTGATCAAAGTCAGCATCACCAGTGAGGGGCAGCATGGGCATCGTGCGGTCCAGAGGTGATATCCTGAGGACACATCATCACCCATGTAGTTACTGGCAAAGAATGCATAACCTGAATCTAACGTGGGAGACATCAGACACAGCCTGAATGATGAGCTTTCTATTTAAAAAAATGGAGGAGGGGAAAGGCTGTTTTCTTTAAAAATGTTGATGTTATAAAAGATAAGAAATAGTACGGAAAGGGTTCCAGATTAAAGGAGACTAAAGAGACATAGCAACTAAATTTAATACCTGACCCTACACTGAGTCCCGTTGTGGAGGGGAAAATGTTATAAAGTGCTTTATTGGATAAATTGGAAACATTGGAAGATTAGTTAAAAGTTTATAAATGTTAAATTTGTGGAAGTTGATAACTGGACTGTTGTTACGTAAGAGAATGTTCCCATTCTCAGGGAAATACACTGCCTGCTCTTAAGGGAAAATTATTTAGTATTTAAGGGTAAAGGGCCGTCAAATGACTCAGAAACAATCATATATACATGTGGATGTGTATCTATGTCTATAGCTGTCTGTAGGCACAGATACAAGAGAGAGAGAGAGCGCAAACCGAAATGGTAAAACAAATGAAGTTTCTACTATTGCTAACAATAAAGGAGCCCAGGCAAAGGCTATGCATGTTCTTTGTATTATTTTGTTCTTGAAACTTCTCTTTTAAGTTTGACATTATAACCAAATGAAAATAATTTTTTTCAAAAGAATAAACATTAATATGTTAACCAGTAATAAAGGGTAATACAATTAGTGATTAAAAAGCAGCTCTTGTTCTAATAGAACTAGATTTTAATAATCACTTTCTATTAGAATACTTATAATTTATTTGCAATTAAGAATGAATTGACTAGCAATGCTGAATCTACTTAAAACTGCTCAAAAGTAATAATAATTTAGCAAGGCTGTGGGAAACAATGCTAATATTAAAGAAAATAATATGAATGGGAACATATTAGAAAGTCTATTACAAAGTAGATTCCGTTTACAGTAGCAATAAACATTAAAAGGTATACAGAAATAAATATAAGAAAGCATTTTTGAAGCCTATTTGAAAATTTTAATAACATATGATGTCAATTTGAAAATTTTAAAAACACCTTGGACAAATAAAATGAGTAGATTAAATGGAGAGGGAACAAGTTCCTAAGTTAGAAGACTCAATAATGATAAATATTGCTCTTCACATAAAGTCATAAGCCAATAAGACAATGTGATATAGGCAGATATACCAATGAGCAGAATAGAAAGGCCAGAAGTAGTCCTACAAATATGTAGAAACATGATATAACAGGGGTAAATTTGCTGATAATGAAAGTATGAACTATACAAAAAATTTTGTTGAATACTCTGTTTTCCATATTTAAAAAAATAGATCCTACCTCACACCATAGAACAAAATTAATTCTGGTTGCATTGTAGATTTAAATATGAAGAACAGAAGTTTTAAAAGAACACAAGAAGAATGTCCGTGTAACTTCGGGGTCATGAGGAAATTCGTAGGTTAGATGTGCACACTGTACTGGAAATAATTGGTATTTTGCTACATTAAAATAAAAAAATTTTCTCTCCACAAAGTCATCATAAAGCAAGGAGCCAACTCACAAACTGGGAATACGTGATCATTATAATCAACAAAGGATTATTTCCAGAGTGCAGGAAGAGCTCCCTAAAATCACTAAGGAAAAATGGGCAAAAGGAATAAATGGGAGTTCACAGGACATGTAGTTTCTCATATGAACTGTTTCCTGAATAATGATAAAATGATCAAAATGATCAAACCATCTCTGAGGGCCAAATATAGAAAAACAGCCCTCGATCTTTAGCTGTATCAGTGAGCTTCCAAGCCTATACAGTAAGTTCTTGATTGTATGCATAGCAACACCAAGGGTTTTTATATCAAATTGTGAAGATATTTCGGTAGCTAATGTGATATCATGAAATTTTGTAGGACCAATCCTTTCCGGAGCACGAAAATGGTTTTCAGGTTGGAATGAGATTAGAAGGCATTGACCCCCGACATCCATCTGTATTCTGTGTACTTTCTGTAGCTGAGGTAAGAGATGGTGTTATTGTCTTGGGCTGAGTGCACAGTGACAGAAGAGAATTTTCTAGAGAATAATGAATTTGAGTGCTCTCCATTATAAACAAGTTCCCGTACATCATGGATTTATTTTAGTCAGTGATGGGTGAAATATGTTTCTTAATGAATTTTTTTCCTTCTCTGAATATTAATCTTTTAATAAGTCTCTCATCACTAGCAGTTACCCTTGATTCAGTTGATAAATAGTTCTCATCTGAGGTTGGTAACAATCAGTGAATCCCACAGTGTTGCTTTTATCTGTTAAAAGAGACATAATTATTCAAGTTTTAGCTGAACTGATGAGAAATGTATATGAAAAATATCCATGCACATGAATTATCTATTTATAAAAATATAAGCATTTTATGAAAATTACGTAGAGTGAAGAGCCATTGATGAAAGTAAATGGCTTATAAAATGTAATATTTACAAACATTTTATATTATTAAAATGATGGAAGACCTCTATATTTTTAATCACATCATGTAAAAAACCCTATTCACTTAATTTACTGATTGATTATAGCTATTAAACTTGCATAGCATGTGTTAAGGATGTATTCTACACTGTTTTATTATTTCCTTTATTGAGTATGCTGGATCCATATGTTAGAGTGGAAACGAACGCATCCTCATTTTGGTTTTGCTCTGTACTTTAGCTTACAGTGTCGTGGGACAGCAGGAAATGGGGTTTCTGAGAGCAGTATTTGACAGGTATTGAATGAACAAATAAAACTCTTCCATTGACGTAGACGTAAATTGACCTCCGATTTCTAGACTGAGTAAAAGGTTTAATTTTTTCACGGAAGAAATTCTGGATACTTGGAAGATCGTGTCTGTCGGCATTTTGTTTTATATCTCTAGATTTGCTTTTTAATACAAGCGCGTGTGGATGGAAGGATTGGTTCATATTGTTGATGGCACTGACAGAATATATGAATATTTTGTTAATTTTGTGTACCCTGCAAATGCATGACACTTAATGAAGGATTGCAAACATTCCATTTTACAGGTGTGTGGTTACCGCCTCAGACTTCACTTTGATGGTTATTTAAGCTGCTATGATTTTTGGACCAATGCCGGTTCCCCTGACATTCATCCAGTAGGGTGGTGTGAGAAGACCAAACATGAATTGCACATCCCTAAGGGTAAGCCGGGATGGAAAGAGAGTCGGTTTTATTTTAACAACATTTCATGAAATACTAACAAGAGAGCCTGGTGTGAATTGATTTTCACAATGAAAGCTTACCTCCCAAAAAACAGTAAGACTACAAGGATACCATTTTTAGAAATGAATAAATGTCTTTAAAAGAAAAGCATTGGGGCACCTGGGTGGCTCAGTCGGTTAAGTGTCTGCCTTCGGCTCAGGTCATGATTCCAGGGTCCTGGGATCGAGCCCCACGCCCTGCATCGGGCTCCCTGCTTCGCAGGGAGTCTGCTTCTCCCTCTCCTTCCTGCTCGTGCTCGCTCTTTCTGTCTCTGTTGCTATCTCTTTCTCTCTCTCTCAAATAAATAAAATCTTAAAAAAAAAAAAAAGAAAAGCATCAATGACTGCTTATGTCTAATATGCTGATAAGGTACCTATGGCAGAAATAAAATCTTGTGACAACATAAAGCTTATTAAACCTTAGAAGGAATGAAGAAGCTAATTTTACATCATGGTTGAAATGAACTATTTCACTTAGTCACTGACGCTGTATAGTGAGGAAACTTGAGTCACTGTATATCGTCTGTTTCAAACAAATCATGGAAAAGAGGTAACTATGAAAGAAAAGAGGATTTCACTGTCTGCTTCTTTTTGACGGGAATCAAAAATCTCATATTTTGTCTCTTGTTGTGTGTGAGAGGAACCTGGGCCTGGCAGATGTGGCTGAAGCCTTTTTTATTTGTTGTATGCTGGCGAGGTGAGGATTTGATCAGTTGAGATGCCCGTGGGCCCCTTTCCTTGCTCGGCAGACCTCTGTGTATGGTGCCCTGCTTGGATGTTAGAGTATTTGATGACAGTGGCACTTCCGGAGTCAGTATACAGTCATTTCACTGACCAACTCAGAGTGTCCTTTCGGTATCCGCCCCTGAGACCAGTGGCAGAATCCCTAAGATTTCCGGATTTCATGAAAGCTGGTCACGGGCTCCTTCATTCAGTAGGTCTTTATGGAGCCCTTGCTGCCTGTAGGCACTGGGAATAGAGCCGTGAATAAAATAAACCATCTCTCTCTTTACAGGGCTTTCATTCCAGGGGGGCGAGGAGTAATAGACCAAAGTAAGCTATGGTGTCAAGCAGTGACAGGGTTGGGGGGCGGGGGACAGACAGCTTGCTGAAGAAGGGCATGAGATCGTGATGTCCCACAGATAGGGGGATGAAGTGAGGCTATCAGTGAGGCCCTGGCTAAGAGGGCTTTCAGAGAGAAAAGCAAGAGTAAATGCCCTGGGGCTGGAGCCTCAGGCCGAGTTGAGGAATCTCAAGGAGATCAATGTGGCTGGGGCAGAGAAGCAAGGGCAAGAGGTGGGAGATGAAGTTAGCGGTGTGGCCCTGAAGTTAGAGGCCGTGCAAGGAGCCTGACTTTTATTCTATGTAACCCTCAACCAGAAACTGTTTATTGAGCCCCTCTTGTTTGGGCCAGCACCCTGTGTGCCACTTTAGGGCACATGGAGGAGAGGATCAGTAAGAAAGGGGAAACCCACACAGACAAGCAGCAGAAAGCTGTTGCCACCAAATGGTTTGGATTGTGAAGGGGTTTCTGTAATTTTCCCAAGTGCCTGGAACCCTGGATTGTTGCATCATCAGGACCTCTGAGGTTCTCAGTGACATGGCTTCTTCAGGAGTGGTGATGAGCTCAGGAACTTTTGTCTCTTCCCTTTGCCCATTTTGGAAAGCCTTACTAAGAGATGAGCCTGCCATCAGGTCACCACGGGACCAATTCTATATCTTAATGAATTTTAAAAATTTGTAGGGAATGATACATGATGGGAAATCACGTCAACAGTTTTGAATTTCATACGTTAAAAAACATTGAAACAATTTAGGGATTTTAATTTAAATCATTTGTGGTCTGCTAAAGGACATTGAATTTATAACAGAAGACTGAAGAAGGCTAATATGTTGAATATGCACATGGTTACATCCTGTGGGTATTTTGAGTAATCCGCACTTTTTTTAGGTTATAGAAAAGATAAATTTGTTTGGATGGATTACTTGAAGGCCTGCAAATTGCAAAATGCTCCCAAGAAATTATTCAGAAACAGAAGTTCTGTAAGTATTTTCTTCCTCAGTATAAATCAGATTTCTACTTGAGCTTAAATTTCTTAAAATTCACTATATATTCTGTTTTATTTTTTCAGAATCCTTAGCTTCTTAGGACTTTTCTCACTTAATTTGTCAGTTTCCTATAGGCATATTCCTCCCCCCCCCCACCACCAAATGTACAATTAAATACTTTAATTAGATGTGGGGAGTTGAAGACTTTATATTTAAATCCTGCTAAAATTTAAAATGCCTTTTGGAAATGTTTTTTCTTTTTGCTTCCGGTGAGTTACTCCTTTGAACTTAGCTTTGGTGTTCTGAGATCAGTAGATACCACAGGTAGACTTTGAATAAACCCAGCATAGGTGGATTTACATGTAAGGAGAGTGAGGGTGTCATTTCCTACAGATTCAAGGAGCGTATGAAGATTTGGGTAGAGCACACTTGTTATACCATCGGTGTTCCCCACAACCTAGCAGCTCTTCAGGAGAGAATGAGAATAAGGTGCACCCCCTGCATCCTCTGGGCCCCTGTCTGTCTGGGCCCACAGCGAGGCCACACCAGGGAAGGGGGCAGGGAAGCCTAGTGTTGCCCTGCCACCTGCTGGCTGTGTGTCCCTTTGTAGGACACTCACCCTGATCTTGAAATCAGTGTTATACAACTGCTCTGTGTGTTTCAAGAGTTGTATCAAGGAAAGAGAGTAATAGAAATGGGAAATTGCTTTTAAAGATGTAATGTACTAAAGGAAAATAAAAAGCAAGGTTCAGTATAGATAGTAAAGAGGTAGAAAAAACTGTCTTCTAGTCCTCAGATACTGTATGCATACTTTCTAAATCCCAGGACTGGCTAATTACACTGGTACAAAAAGTGGGGTTTTGTTATTGTAATGTTACTTTAAATCATAGTCCTTACTGTTTTTTACTATGAAAAAATGTGTATAGATACTAAAAAAAGCATTTGGATTTTTTTCAAGTATAGGTTTATTTATGGATTCGTACATGTGTTTCTTAAATATTGAGAGAGCCACTGTTTTCAGCTCTCATCAAAGTAAATGATAATTTTGGTGCTAACGATCCTATCTTTACTGTTCCAAACATTGGTATTTGGAAACTGTTCAAGTCTGTGGGGAGCAGAGAAAATTACTTGATACTCCTGTATCCGGTACCATCATATTTTAAAATTAATAAAATTTCTTCTAAGAACTGAAAAGGGAAAGTGATGATGATGAGGGGAATGTAACTTACCTGCACAACAAAAGAGAAAAAGTACAAGGTAACAGCTAGTTTCCTGGATTTTGTTATGAATGTTAACTTCGTAACAGTTTGTTAGAATATTTGTACTAGCATTTGCTGGCTTCATTCTGGAGGGTAATGTTGCCTGTAGACTGACTGTTCTGATGCTAACCATAGAAGTTTTGACAGTAGCTCAGTCCTGTTTGGTGTCCTGTTTCTTTTTGTGCCTCTTCCCTCTGGTGCTGTGTTAGAATGGGCCAATGCCTAAAGAATTTCAGGTTGGAATGAAGCTGGAGGCCGTCGACAGGAAGAACCCTTCCTTGGTGTGTGTGGCAACCATAGCGGATATTGTTGAAGATCGCTTACTAGTGCATTTTGACAATTGGGATGATAGTTACGATTACTGGTGAGACACCGATGTGCGTTTTATTTTCGTGTGTTCATGTTCGGTGCTAAGAATTTATTTTCCTTCCGGTACTGTCACTGTCCTTGCTGTTCTTAGAGTAATGAACATCCGGAATTTAGCGGCCGGCTTTTCATTACCTTCTCTTCCACACGAATTGCTGAATTAAAGTGCCCGAGAGACTTCTGCACTCTATGAGAGGTTACCTAATGAGGCCTCCTCTGAAATAATATGACCAGGTCAGGGCACTTCACCATGTTGTGTCTTAGTTTGTAAGGGAGGCATTTCTATGAAGAGGAAGTTAAGAACTTGCAGTATTTTTTTTTTTTCCTGAAAAATGTTGAACTCAGCCTGTCATATTTTTGAAAGGGAATTTTCACAGGGAGAATGGAGTGAATTATTTGAAAGCCTGCGGGGAGCAGAGAAAATGTATGCTACGATACCATTAAACTAACATTGCAGGAGCTAAAAAAGGTTTTCTGGGTAAAAACTTGAAATATGGAAGAGGGAACGGCAAAAATAATATTCGTAGCATTTCTTCAGTGTATCCTGAATAACCGTCAAGTCTCTGCCTAAGGCTATGGTTATTCATGCACTTGAAGGGGCCCCTGTTTTCTCCTTTGAACTAAGAAGCAGAGCATGGATTAATTGTTCTGTGTGTCTTAGGTAGAATGGTCTGGGTTCCTTGAAAAGGAGAGGGAGGAAATTGGAGGCATATGGAGTGTGGTCTGTCCTATTAAACTTTGGGCAGGCCTATTAATATTTTCCCTTGCTGCTAGCAAGAAGTGGTGGGAGAGGCTTATTAAATTGTTCACTCTTTGGGGATAACACTGGCAGTTCAGGTCCTAGTCAAACACTTTTTTAAAAATGCTTTTAAATTTTGAAAAAGTTCTGTAAAATAGAGAAGTTTGGTTACTTAGCTTATAAAATACAGCACTAAAAATTACTTCTAATTCTATGTAGCTATAAAATGTTTTAGCTATGTAGTTACATCTTTCATGGTGTGTCTCAGTATCTAGAATGGTCATTACTCTTGGATTCTTTCTCCTGCACTGACTTGTATAGGATCTGAAATAGAATCCTGTTTTGCAGGTGTGATGTAAATAGCCCTTATGTCCAGCCAGTTGGTTGGTGTCAGGAGAATGGAAGAACTCTGATAGCACCCCAAGGTAAGTGGACTGGCTGCGTTTTCTTTGAAGGCATCCCCGTGCGAGTGATGATAGCTGTTCTTTTTGTTGTTGTTGTTTATGCAAACCAGATTTTAATACAAAGTATATGATAAAAATACTGTGCAAGGTTGTTGTGATTACCCAGTAACCCAGGTGTCTGACATCTGCTTGTCTTTCCCATAATGAAAATGGACTGTGTTTCTAAAGATGTATTAGGCAGCCATTTAAAAAAAAAGGTTGCTAAAAATTTTTATCCAACGAAATGTGTACCAATGCTGCGGATCAGTATTTAAAAGCTAGCTATTTCCACCTACATAATTTATCTAATAGCTTATGCTAACCCATTAATTGAATCATAAGTTTGTTAAATATTCTTTGGATTTAAATGAAGAAGTGTAGAAATCTAAGGAATGAGAATTAACCACGAGTCTTCAGCCTCGCCAGACCTTTTCACCAAACCAAAAGGTGGTTCAGCTAAACACCAAAGTAAGGACTCTTTCTAGTTATTTATATTTTTTCTCATTACAGAAATATTAAGTATTTAGAGATTTTTTGTATCAAATTTATGTTTTCTAATTTCAAAATTTCAAAATTAATTAGATATGGTAGTTGTGTAAGCTTAGCATTTTTAAAATAACTATTCTAGGAGGAACCAATTTCTTTCAATAAAAAATGTGCAGGAAGAAATATAGAGTAGGAGGGCACGGTGGCACAGTTGGTTAGGGGTCTGACTCTTGGTTTGGGCTTGGGTCGTGTTCTTGGTGCTGAGATCAAGCCCCGAGTTGGGCTCCACACTCAGCACGGAGTCTGCTTGAGATTCTCCCTCTCCCCTCCCACTGCCCCTCCCGCTCGTGTTCTCTCTCTCTCTCTCTTTAAAATAAATAAATAAATCTTTAAAAGAAACGTAGAGTATGTAACATGCCATTCTAGAATGGAGCAGTTGTTTAATGTTTTGATTTGAATGATTCTAGAATTTTGCTGTGTTTTAAAATTTTTTTCTTAATACAGAAAAATGATTAGGATTTGTCACCAGATTCATAAGTTCAGTGAGAAAAAATTTAAAACTTCAAAACAATCAACAGACCAAACCAAATCAGATCTAAAAAAAACAAAAAAAACAAAAACAAAAAAAAACCACAACCTATTTCAACTATGCAACTAGTCTAGAAAAGTTTTATAAGGTATATAACATCTTCTCAAATTTGACTTTGATACACAGATTTAGAGTTGTTTGTCCTGTTTTTCTGTAAAACTGGCTAAAGCTAACTTTAGAATAATGTTCTTCAAGATGAGGTGAAATGTTTTCTCAGATCTCAGAATATGTGGTTTGAGTTGGTGTGCCTGGAGGCACAGCACACTCTGTTTTCCATTTTCCTGTAGTGGAATTACTTCTCTGCTAGCTGCAGCTGTTTCTCACTACACTTCATGGACACAATCAGTGGTTAAATTCATCATCTTGCCTCCTGGTGCTATGTCCGCCTGGAAATAGTCTGTGCAGCACTTTGAAGAACTGTATGTCCAGAATCTTTCTGTCATTAACGTGAACTGAGGAGTAAGGGGGCAAAGCTTCCATACCCCAGATAAGGCCAAAACTTTAAGGCCTGCTTGATGGGTGTAGGAGACTATTTAGTTCATAAAGTCAATAAAGGACCAATGGAACTCAACCCAGATTTATGGTTTTCCCTGTAGAATTGCTTGCATATACAAACATCATCACCATGCTGAGATTTGAGTAAGAGTATTAGCCAAAGACCAAGTTAGTGATACAAAGTCTTCACTTCAGGGTCATATTTTCTTCCCTAAGATGTAGATTTAAAATTCTGAGGCTATTTTGTCCTGATATACAATGTCTGAATTGGAATCTTCCAGTTAACCTACCTCTAAACCTCATCTGCTTGTTAGTATCCCTTTTACGCATTATGGAGTGTTTTTATACACTAAAATACTGCCTTCCCCCAAGCCCCAATTCTTATAGTACTTTGTTTCTCTGCAGGAAATTCTTTACCTACTTTTTTTTTTCCTATTGAGATATAGTTCACTTTTTATAAATTTCACCCTTTTAGTGTATGTTTCAGTGGTTTTTAGTATGTTCACAAGGCGGTCTAATCATCACCTCTAACTGTTGCCAGAGATGTCATCATCCCCAAAAGCACACCCTGCTGTACTCAGTCACTCCTCATTCTTACTTCCCTCTCAGGCCTAGGCAACCACTACTCCATTTTATATATCTATGGATTTGACTGTTCTGGACACTTGGCACACATGGAATCATACAGTATATTGCCTATTGTGTCTTGGCTTCTTTCACTTAGTATAATGTTTTCAGAGTTCATGTTGTAGCATGTCTCAGTACATCATTCCTTTTGTCCACAAATAATAATTTAGTGTATGCATATGACACGTTTTGCTTATGCATTCATTAGTTGATGGGCGTTTGGTTTGTTTTCACTTTTTGACTATAATGAATAAAGCTGCTGTAAGCTTTCATGGACAAGTTTTTGAGTGATATGTTTTCATTTCTTTTGGGTATATAATTCTAGGACTAGAATTTCAAGGTTATAAGGTAATTCTGTGTTTGAGGAATTGACAAACTATTTTCCAAAGGAGCTGCACAGTACACATTCCCACTGGCAATGAATGAGAATTCCAGTTTCTCCACATCCTCACCTGCATGTTATTGTCTTCTTGATTACAGCCGTCCTGGTGGGTGTGAAGTTAGATCTCATTGTACTTTTGATTTGCATTTCTCTAATGACTAATGATGTTGAACATCTTTTCCTGTGGTTATTAGCCATTTATGTATCTTCTTTCAAGAAATATCTGTTCACATTGTTTGCCCATTTTTGAGTTGGGTTATTTGTCCTATTATTGAGTTGTAAGGGTTCTTTGGATATTAGACACTGTTGTCATTTTCACTTTCTTGACGGCTTTTTTTAAAGTACAAAAGTTTTTAATTTTGATGAAGTCCAATTTATGTGTTTTCTCTTTTGTTGTACTTTTGGTGTCTATGAAACCGTTGCCTAAACCAAAGACTTTTCATAAAAGACTCTTCTTTCCCCATTGATTGGTCGTGGCAGAATTATTGAAAAACAGTTGATTATAGACAGATGAGTTTATTTCTGAATTCTCCATTCTATTCCATTCCTTTATATGTCTGCCCTAATGCCAGTACCACACTATCTTGAATACTGTAGCTTTGTAGTAAATATTGTGAAATTGTGAGTTCTTTAACTCTATTTTATGTTCTTTCTCAAGACTGTGTTGGCTGTTCTGAGTCGCTTGCAAATATGTCCCTATGAATTTTAGAATGAGCTTGCCAATTTCTCTCCAAAAAAGCCAATGGGGATTTTGATAGGTATTGATCTGTAGATCAGTTTGGGGGTAGCCATCTCAAAAATATTAAAATTTTCTGTCCATGAACATGGGGCATCTTTCTGATTATGGAAGTCTTTAATTTTCTTTCAGTGATATCTTATAGCTTTTAGTCTACAAGTCTTGCACTTTATTAAATTTGTTCTGAAGTATACTTTTTTAATTGAAGTGAAATTTATATGACATACAATTAACCATTTTGAAGTGTGTGATTTAGTGGTAGTGTATTCAGAATGTTATGCAACCACCAGCTCTCTCTAATTTCAAAACCTTTTCATCACCCAATAAAAACATTCTGTACTTATTAAGTATACACTCCCCATTCCTTGCCTCCCATCCCCTGATAACCTCTCCTCTGCTTTCTGTGGATTTTCCTATTTTTGATATACATGTTATATATAAAAAGAATCCTGTAATACATGACCTTCAGTGTCTGACTTCTTTCATTTAGTGTAATGTTTTCAAGGTTCATCCAAGTTGTAGCATGGATCAGCAGTTCATTCCCTTTTATGATCGAATACTTTTCCATTGTATGTACCTATTTTATGATTTGTTTGGCCATTCATCTGTTGGTGGACATTTGTATGGGCATTTGTACTTTTGCCTGTTATAACTAATACTATTATGAGCATCCGTGTACAGTTTTCTGTGTGGACCTGTGTCTTTACTTCTCTTTGGTGTATACCCAGGAGTAGAATTTCTAGGTCATAGGATAATTCTGTGTTTAGCATTTTGAGGGACTGACACCTGTTTTCTGAAGTACCTGTGCCATTTTACATTCCCACTAGCAACATATGGCAATGATTCTTTTTCAACATCCTTGCCAACTTGTTATTTTCTGTTTTCTTGATTAAAACCACCCTATAGGGTGTGAAGTGGTATCTTGTGGTTTTGATTTATATTTCTCTGATGACCAGTGGTGTAGCTTATGTGGCTATTGGCCATTTGCATATCTTTTAAGAAATAGTTATTCAAATCCTTTGCCTATTTAAAAAAAATGGGTTGTCTTTTTATTACTTATATATTATTTAAATATTGTGTCCATTTACTATATTATTATTGTGAGAATTTTTTTAAGGTTTATTCATTTATTTGAGAGAAAGAGAGCATGCACGTGTAGGGGGAGGGGCAGAGGGAGAAGGAGAGAGTCTCAAGCAGACTCCTTGCTGAGCATGGAGCTCGACACAGGGCTCGATCCCAAGACCGTGAGATCACTACCGGAGCTGAAACCAAGAGCCAGACTTCTAACCAACTGTGTCACCTAGGCACCCTGTGACAGTTTTTTAGTATATTCTGGATGTGAAACCCATATTGTATAAATGATTTGCAAATGTTTTCTTCTATTCTATAGATTGTTTTTTCACATTCTTGATAAAGTTTTTTGCTGTAAAATAGCTTTTAATTTTGATGGTCCACCTTATCTATTTTTTCAATTGTTGCTTGTGCTTTGGTATTAAATCTAAGAATCCACAGCAAAATTTGAAGTCATGAGGATCACCCCTATGTTTTTTTCTGTGGATTTTATAGTTTTAGCTTTTATATTTGAGTTTTTGATCCATATTGATTTAATTTTTGTATATGAAGTGAGGTAGTGGTTCAACTTCATTCTTTTGCATTTGGTTATCCAGTTTAACCAGTACCATTTGTTAAAGAAACAATTTCCCTATCATATGGTCTTGGCACCATTGTTGAAAAGCAGTTGGCCATAGATGTTTAGGTTCATTTCTGGACTCTTCATTCTGTTCCATTGGTCTATATTCCTATCCTTATGCCAGTATTAGCCTGTTTTGGGTTTTTTTTTTTTTTTTACTTTTTTTAATGTGTGTATTCTGTGGGATTCTCTTATATAGAATTGTGTAGCCTATCAAAAGAGCAATGTCCCAAAAGATTAAAATTTCCTATTTGAATACCTTTAATTTTGTTTCCTGTCTAGTTGTTCTGGCTAGGACTTCTAGTACATCATTGAATATAGTGGTGAAAGTGGGAATTCTTGTCTTTTTCCTACTCTTAGGCCAGAAAATCAGACTCTCACCGTTATGCATGATGTTATCTGTAGATTTTTAATAAATGTACTGTATCATATTAGGAAAGTTCCCTTTACTTTTAGTTTTGAGTGTTTTTATCATGAGAGGATATTGAATTTTGTCTAATGCTTTTTTTTGTATCTATTTAAATGATTATGTGGGAGTTCCCCCTTCCCCATAGTTTCATGGTGTATAATCCTTTAAATGTGCTTTTGAATTCAGTTTGCTACTGTTTTGCTGAGGATTTTTTTTTTTTATTGATATTCAGAAGGGGTATTGGTATTGTTTTCTTGTCATGTCTTTTCCTGGTCTTTTCATTTTTATGCTATTTTAAATAGAATTGTTTTCTTAATTTCATCTTTGGATTATTCATTGTGTGGAAATATAACTGATTTTTGTACAATGATCTTACATTCTGAAACTTTCTGGATTTATCAGCTCTAATATTGCGTGTGTGTGTGTGTGTGTATTCCTTAGGATTTTCTATATGCAAAATTATGTCCTCTCCAAGTGGTGACACTTTTACTTCTTCCTTTCCATTTTGGAGGCCTTTTATTGTTTCCCTACATCCTCTGGCTAGATCTAGTGCTTTGTTGAATAGTAGTGGCATGATGAGACATCCTTTTCTTGTTCCTAATCTTAGGGGGATGCTTAATCTTTCCACACATAAGTGTGGCATTTGCACCTGTTTTTTTTTTTTTTTTTTTTTTTTTTTTTTTTTTTTTTTTTTTTTTT